>NC_142949.1:17810387-17890387 GCF_046866305.1 Octopus bimaculoides | reverse complement strand
GTGGCTATCGGACGCTGACGAAGGGAAATAACCCTGAAACCCGGGTCCGTTCGTGCTACAGATCACGATGAGAGGGATAACTTCCCTTGGCAAAACAAACAGGACACAGAAGTGTGTCGATAAGCCAGCTGGAGGAGATGTCCTCCTGGGGCTAAAAGCAACAGTAACATCCACCCCTAGGGGTCAGCCACATTTAAGTGGCAATGTACTTCACTTTACCGTGCAGTTACTGTTAATACCTAATTTAGAGAATTAACATTGCATATATATATATATATATATATATATATATATATATAGATATGCAGGGCAGGGAATCGTCAATTAGTAATAAAATTAACAATTTTGCCGGGTAGCCCAGTATGAAAAAAACCTTTCGGTAAAAAATGTATAATCATAAATATATAGGGATTGACAGTAACCTGCTTCTCCAACATACTGAGAATTCAGAAATAGCAGTCAAAGAACTACTGATTTCAAAACTACAAATTATTACTCCAGATTGATAGCGATATTTTTGATGCACACAGAACAAGAAACAGTAGAGAAGAGTAAAAAAAACCACTTGCCTTTAGTTAATTTAGTACGATCGTTTCACAGTTAAGAGTAAAGAATACTCTATTCTGATCTTCAGCTAAAAATTCTAATAAATTTGTTAATGCCTAAATAACTCACGTTAATTTTGACCATGTGAACATCAATACCACGTGAGGTAGACGTTAAGAAATTTATCGGCCAGTAAGTTCAAAATCCCTCGCCCTAATGAATTCAATTCAGTGTGCATCAGAAATAGTCCCGCATGGAAAAGAGACCCGTACGAACTTCCTGCGGTTTAACTATTCACCTTAGAGATATTATTAAAATATAGATATGCAGGGCAGGGAATCGTCAATTAGTAATAAAATTAATAATTAACATTTTTGCCGGGTAGCCCAGTATGAAAAAAACCTTTCGGTAAAAAATTTATAATCATAAATATATAGGGATTGACAGTAACCTGCTTCTCCAACATACTGAGAATTCAGAAATAGCAGTCAAAGAACTACTGATTTCAAAACTACAAATTATTACTCCAGATTGATAGCGATATTTTTGATGCACACAGAACAAAAAACAGTAGAGAAGAGTAAAAAAACCACTTGCCTTTAGTTAATTTAGTACGATCGTTTCACAGTTAAGAGTAAAGAATACTCTATTCTGATCTTCAGCTAAATATTCTAATAAATTTGTTAATGCCTAAATAACTCACGTTAATTTTGACCATGTGAACATCAATACCACGCAAAAATATCGCTATCAATCTGGAGTAATAATTTGTAGTTTTGAAATCAGTAGTTCTTTGACTGCTATTTCTGAATTCTCAGTATGTTGGAGAAGCAGGTTACTGTCAATCCCTATATATTTATGATTATATATATATATATATATATATATATATATATATATATATATATATATATATATATAGAGAGAGAGAGAGAGAGAGAGAGAGAGAGAGAGAGACAGAGAGAGAGACAAACACATACATACATTCGTACATACATGGGCGGATAGATAGATAGATAGATACATACATACTTACATATATACATACATACATACATACAAACGTGAATTTGTCTTTGTTAACTACATCCCGTAGATGGAGCCTTGTATCTTTGTTGGAAACCGGCTCCCTCCTCAGTGGAAGATTTATAATAATTAAAAAATAGAAGTGACATACATACATAAACCTGAAGCCAAAGTAATAAGAATCTACAGTATGGTAAAAGCCATAGTTACACATAACGAAAAGGAGTACTGGTGGAATGTTGGAGTGAAAACCTCAATAAAACATAGTAACTGGGGATGGAGAAGAGAAACTGTGAACAGTTGTGGAAATCAGCTGTCCAGCAGATGTTAGCATAAAGCTAAAGATCAGCGAAAAAGAAGATACCTACGCTGAACTATTAAAGAATCAACAGCTACTCTAATCTACAGCTACTCTAACAGATTTATATCTTTAATTATTGGAGCACTGAGATATGTAAAACTCTGCCTAAATACCAATCTTGAGAAATTAGGTTCCTCAAAACCAGAAAGAAGAAAGCTGATTCGAAGACTACAGATCTAAGCCATCACTGGAACTGTAAAAATCTGCAAAACTTTCAAGAAGTTTATCAATCAAGTATATATGAGCATATCTAGATACGTAAATAAGCATAAGAAGACATACATAAAACAAGACATACAAATCTGCACATATACATACATATATACGAAAGTACCCTGTTGATATTGTTGAAGTTCCAATGAGGGAGCCTTGCATCTAGGTTGGAAACTGGCTCCTTCTCTATTGGCAAGAAATCTTGAAGTAAAACTGAATAATGACCCACATACACATTCCCTCACTTTTTTTTATTTTCATTTTTAATGACATTATTTCTGGTGTTTGTAAAAGTTAATGACACCGGATGTGGTTTTAGCTCTGTTTGGGTTTTATCTTACATCATTTTTTGTGCTACCTGGATAACAACAAGTAGTTCTTCTACTTAACATTCTTGCTATTTTATTTTGGTTAGTTCGATTCTCTATCAAAATATCCGAGTTAAGATTCTGAAATGTGAACTTACAATGGTACAAGAACGAGAAAATTCATTTTTCTTTCATTTTCAGTAATGGAGCTCCAGAAAGATAGGTTTTTAAAGCTTGTTGCTGGGTTTCTCTTGAAGTTTCCATACTTGCCGTAGGAGACCAACTTCTTCAAGTTTTAAATTTAATTTTACTACTTCTTAATTTTATATGCTTCGTTTTTTGCTGTTGTTTAAATTTTATTTACTGCCAGAAAGTACAGTATATGATTTTGTACGTCTATATATTCGTGACGAATATGCATCGGAAATAGCATAGAACGTAAGAAATTTCGAGAATAATTCTTTTTTTGCTGATTATATTTTACAGCTTAGAATCTGCCAGATAAAAATGTCTATATGTATATGTTCGTGACGAACAGGTGTCGTAAGCAGCGTATAAGCATGCGATAGATAGGTAAATAGGATTCAGATATATTCAAATAGCAAGGTAAAATAAAACTGAGATACAAATGTAAAACTAACCCTATCCATTCCTGCAGAAATGGGAGCCGGTGGATGAGTGGAATTCTAATATATATATATATACTAGCATACCGGTGTTATGAAATCTGCCGACAGTTTAATTAATAGGGAAAAGACATTGATAAATATTATCAATTGAGTAAACATCAGGAAAACTCAAGCCATATCCAACCTGAATTTCCACAGGGTGGACTGGCAGTCAATTCGCAAAGAGATTCGAAATCAAAACTGGCATGACAGTCTTTCTATACAAAACAATGACCTCAAACTAAGTCATTTTATGTCAACCATACAAGACATATGCGCCAAATATGTGCCAAAAAGAAAGGCCAGCAAACATGCAAACAATGAAAAATAAAAACATTTACCAATCATAGGGCATATACTGGATTGTCTTGTGTTTATATGTTTAATCTGCGTATACCTGCTGACGAAGACTTCACCTGGCAAATTATTGTATTCGCCTAAATAATTCAGAAACCATTGGCTCAGGAACTAGATTGGTAAATGTTTTTTTTTTTTTTTATTTTTCATTCCTTTCGAAATTTTATCACAAATAGTGGATTGGAACTTAGCTGTTCTTTCTAGCGTGAGGGAATCCTATGAGGGATACCTCTTATGTGTTTAAATGTACACTGTATATATAAATATACAAATGGTTATTGAGCTGAGGTTGGTGTCAGTAATATATGTGAAGTGTTGACAAAGGGAATCGGTTATTTCTTATTCGTAATTATGAAGGGAAACATACGGGAACCGGCGTAATGCAGATCATTCGGGGAACGAGGACAGAAGTGTGGGGGGAGGGGCACTGAGATTGTTGTAGGGTAGCAGAGACTTTTTGCAGACTAAAATAGCACGCTGGCAACGTGCCATGATTTAATAACTCTTTCTAGTATTGGTAGAAGACTTGAAATTTTGTGGGGAGGGGGTTGAACCCAGTGCTCCACTGGTGCTTATTGTACATTGACTCTTGCGCTCTGTGTTCGAATTCCGCCGAGGTCCACTTCACCTTTCATCCTTTCGGAGTAGTTGAAATAAGTACCAGTTATGCACTTGGGTCGATGTAATCGACTAGTCCCCTTCCCCTAAAAAATTTTTCGAGGATTTGTGCCTAGAGTAGAAAGAATTATATTATCAACTGTAAAAGAATGAACGACAAAGTCGATCTCGACTGAATTCGAATTCAGAACGTAAGGAACCGGAACATAAGCTGCACAACATTTTGCTTGACGTGCTACCGATTCAGCCAGCTCACCTACCGTGACTTAAACATAAAAGAATAAAGTAAACACGATTAATTTTATTATTTCATTCCTATAAGTACACTGCAATGATACAAATTAGTGAGATTTATTTTTTAAGTAAATAATCACAATTTTTTATATTGTTTCTCTCCTGAACAAGTAGTGCTCATGGAGTTGTGCCATTGAAATGTACGTAAAGGAATGAAGTAATTAAATGAAGTAATTAATCGGTCTTATAGTTCTCTTGCTGTTCAATCATTATATGTACCGTGTGCTTCTTACAGTCTGTGCATCTGAATCATACAATTATGTGATATTTTTCAGGCGTATGTATTGAACTGCAACAGAGGATATGTACAAATCGATGGTTATATACCTGCCTTATAGAGACTCATTAGCAAAACCTATGACTTTAAACTGCATCCAGAAGTAAAAAAAGTAAAGTTACCTTCGTGAGTTATGCCGACTCATAGGAACCGGTTTCCCGGTTTCCATGGTGAATAATTTCCCCACCTGGAAAGGGACGCCGGTCTGTCGCAAGATTTTACTCATTTTTACCAGCTGAGTGGAATGAAGCAACCCGAAATTAAGTGTTTTGCTCAAGAACACAACGCGTCGCCCGGTCCAGGAATCGAAACCACAATCTTAAGATCTTAACCACTAATCCGCGCCCCACTACATCCAGCAGTGGGGACCTACTTCAGTATTTCCAGGGTTTCGAGAAGTGGTCACCACCTCTTAGTCACTATTGTAGCCAGAGCTACTCTGAGCCGGAACAATAGCATGTGTCAGGGTCCCAGCTATAGATTAACTACTATATGTGATGACACTCCATCTGAGTACGATGGCGCAAAAATATACTTGCTTCATGTCAGGTCGTAAAACCAGTAAAAGTAGTGGTCAGTGACGGTCTCCTAGATGGTGTCACAGTCCTTCTGGAGAAGAACATTTTGATGTAAGACCTGCGGTTTTAAATGATTGCTGGTTATCTCACTTTCGCTTGTCACTGGGTACAAACTTCGGAGTCTCAGAAAGCCGTACTCGTTTTGTACAAGTATTTATCACTGTAATCCAGTGATGAGGCAATGTCACTTGAACATGACCTTGTTTTTCTACTGAAAGTCCTATGGTGATAGGAAAAGGCGGAACGTGCAGACCTAACCAGTCGGAAATGCACAGTTAGTTACAACTTTAGTCTATCACCCATGCTTCAAATCAAGAAGATGTGTAACAGGACTGAATAGTCACCTGAGTGGTCATGAATAGAAAGTCATAAATACTATTGACAGTCGGGAAACATAATGAGATGGTCATCTAATGAGATGGACCAATCAGTCAATCAATCAATCAATCAAGCAAGCAATCAATCAATCAATCTATACACACACACACACATATATATATATATATATAAATGGATTAGTAAATTTTCCTTTGTTTACAGTTAACACGGAAAATTTGGAGTTAAACGCAGGTGTTATTCAAATTCTTTTACTTCCGACATATGTTTCGAAGACAACATTGGTATTACTCAAAAGGAATAAAATGGTATAAAATAATGTAATCTTCTCATCAGGGAAAGAAAGAGAATCAAACTCAACAATAAGACATTTTAACAAATGTGATGACTGTGTAAATGATGAACAGAACGCTATTAAGTATTTAAAAAAACAGTTAGTAGATATGACGTCAAAGGTAGCGCATATGAAGAGAAGGGGTAAAGAAATCAATAAGGAGAGAAGTAATAAAGGAGAAATATAAAGTGATATGTGAGTTAAACAAATGTTCAAAGGCTTGGAAATAGATATCTCTATTGGAAGTAGAGTGAGAGAAGAACTAAATGCTCAAACTATATAGATGAGTAGAAATCACCTATATGAGCTAAAGGTGTGTTTCTGTGTATATGAAAAAGTGGTTGTCTGTGTGTCTGTGTATCTGTCATTCCGGATTCTTCTCCGAAACTAGTCGACTTTTTTTTTTTTGAAACTTCATATTGGTGCATTTTTGGTCGAGACGGGTCGTGATGCTATTGATTTTTTCATATTGATATCGGATCTCCCCGAAAAATCGATAAATCAATATTAATTTTATTTCAATAGTTGTCCGATTCTGATCAAACACAACATGCTTATGCATTGTTATCTCAGGAGTTTAATAGCGTCATTAGTTTTTTTCAAATTCCGTTTCGTTTGAGCACAGGATGAGAAGAACCGAATCAAAAAATGCCCTTTTGGACATAGCGCCTGAATCTTTTATCCGATGTAGCTTCTTCTGGGATAGCTGCCACTTTGTTGTCAGGTGGGAGAACAGCATATTCCACCTTCAAACTTCCACTGAATTCAGCGGCTCCAGAAGCCCACTCCTGCAACGTCAGCAAAAGGTCTGACCAAGGGCAAGTAATCCGACGGTGCATTCTTATCGTATGGGATGAGTGCACAATGGCTCACAGAGGAGGCTTAGATGCATTAGATAGAGCTCTGAGGGATATACGAGACAGTCAGGCTCCAATGGGCAGTGCAACGCTTCTACTGTCAGGTGACTTTTGGTAAACTCTTCTTGTCATTCCTAAAGGTACGAGGGCAGATGAAGTACAAGCGTACCTTAAGTCCACACCGTTGTGGCGTCATGTTACAATACTTACGCTATCCACAAATACGCTATCCACCCGACTTTATGGTGATCGAAATTCTTCCCAGTTTGCTAAAGATATTTTGGAACTTGGTGACGGTAAGATGCCTTTGGACGCGGCAGGGGAACTAGACATCACACTACTTTGTACCATTGTATCTTCTATCAACGAACTAAAGGACAAGGTATTCCCGAATTTACAGGACAACTACTACAATCTTAACTGGTTGTGTGAAAGAACAATACTTGCTCCTAAGAACCTCATTGTAAGCAAGTTAAATGATCAACTCCTCCATTTTCTACCTGGAAATCATCGAACATTTAAGTCAATTGATAGCATGATAGAAAACAATGCGGCAGTTAATTATCCTACCGAATTTCTTAACTCATTGGAACCTCCATGCCTTCCTCCACATACATTGCAGCTGAAAGAAGGGATTCCAATAATGCTGCTTCAAAATTTGGAGCCGCCAAAACTATGCAACGGAACACGACTGGTCGTTAGAAAAGTTCTTAACCACGTAATAGAGGCTGCCATAATTTCCGGGAGTGGAAAAGCAGACGATGTTTTCATACCAAGAGTTCCTCTCATTTCATCAGGAGCGGCTATTCCTTTCTCCTTTCGGAGTCATCTTTGCTATTCTTTTCTCCATTCGTGTCATCTTTGCTATGTCAACAAACGAGTCACAAGGTTAGACACTATGTGTTGCTGGCCTTCTTTTGGACGAGTCATGTTTTTCACATGGACAACTATATGCTGGCTGATCGAGAGTGGGATGCAAGGCGAACCTCTTTGCATTTGCCCGAAATAGGGAAACAAGGAATATCGTGTACAAGGAGGTGCTACAACCAAATCAGAGTGGAGAAATGTACGTTTCTACTGTTTTTTGCTAAAGAGTCTTCTCATTTCATATCCACAACCACTACTTTTCAGGTAACTGTGGCAGCAAGGAATGCACACGAACGGTTGCTATCACATCTACAACAGCAATAACACCAATATCATAACAAAGTTACGCAATGTGAATCCTGCATCGCTGAGGTTATCAAAGACTGATCGAGACTTAATATTGTTTAATGGAACAGCAAATAAACGTTTGGTTTCTCTCCTTCTTTTAGCAAAACCCTTACACTTAGTGCTTTATGGGTTGAACACTTGACTTTAAGTAGTTATTCCGCAAATCTAGGAGGAGTGATCGTTTAAGGGCACAAAGCTATGACACCAAGAAGACTCCGATATATTCAAGACTTTGTTATAGTTATCCACGGAGCAGGAAAGAATATATAAGGTCAGGTTTATAAACTTTAGTAGCACCGAAACACACTGCTAATTCAGTTCTATATGTAACTTGGAATTATTTTCCATACTTTTTTCCAAGGGTCACCTAGTTAATAAAATAACGTTTAAAGCTTACAGATGTCTACATATGTATAGGCATACGTATGCGTTTTATAAATAGGAATTACCGGAATGTGTATAGGCACAAGTTCGAAATTAAGGAAGAGGTATATTCATCTCTATATATCTTACTGGAATTAGGTCTGTGGCGCAAATATATGAGTGTATATGTATATGGGTGTAGGTATACATGTGGAGACACGCGAGAGTGTATGTGTGTATATATGTATATATGTGTGTATGGAGACGTATGTGTATGTGTGTACATGTAAACATGTAAACATATATAAGCTTGTATGTATGTGTGTATGTGCATATGTATCGATGTATATATGGAGGTATAGCTATATGTATGTATGTACATATGTACGCATGTGTGTATGTAAGAATGTATGCGTATATATGTAAATGTGTGTGTGTATCTGTGCGCGTTTATATGGGTGCATATGTATGTGTATGTGTATGTGTGTATATGTATATGCATGCATATGTGAGTGTATATATGTGTCTGTGTGTATATGTGTTTGTGTGTATATAGTTATACATAAAAAATACATATAGATATATGTTGGTGTGTGTATCTAAGTATAGGTATATGTGCGTATGTGTGTGGGGGTGTAGGTGTGGGTATGTGGGTGGTGGTGTGCGGTGCGTGTGCGTGGGCGGGTATAATTAATTAATTAATTAATATATTATCGTTATAGGAAGATCCGATAGGAAATCTTGATGTACATGGGGGTTGAATTTTTGGCAAGGGATTTTTACGCTGTAAACCGGGCGGTGTACGTCGCTCGATTTCGGTTGACTGGTTTGTTTACATTCTGTAAGAAAATAACGATGGTAGGTTGCGTGCCGTCGATTATTCTTTCACCCTCTTGGATGATGTGTGTGTTTTGCTAATAATAGTATTGGTGATGGCAATAATGCGACCCTGAAGAGATGGAGTATCCAGAAATTTGTAATATGTTGTAATTTGTTACAATATTTTACGAGACATCTTATGATGTGGTTTATTTATCCGGTATACCCTATTGAAATGTGCATAGGTTTGGCTTATTGTGGTTGTTTTTGTTATTATAATTGTTGCTGCAATAAAGTATCTTCAATGCATTGATTTTGAGCTCTATCCTTTAAGAGACATGTATACATATATATATACAAAAACTCAACTGTGAGCTTTTTGCTAAGACTGTTAACAGATACTATATATTTTGTAAAATTTGTTTTATAAAAGTATATATTTAATATATATATATATATATATATATATATATATATATATATATATATATATATATATATATATATATATATGATATAATATATGTATATATATATAGTGTTGTTTGTTTCAGACTCAACAACCATTTTCAGAATAAATCTGATGCGTAACAAAGACCATTCGACAGAATTATCAAAATGAAAAAGTCAAGGAAACAAAAAGAAGAAATTTTAATGACACTTATGGCAAAATAAGGGCAGCTATGAAACGATCTAGAAGTTAAGTTTTGCAAGTTGTCAGAGAGAATGTTTAGTTAGAAAATCAACATTGATTCCTAATATTGACATAAAATGTTGCTGGACGATATATTTGAAGATTTGTCCAATTCCTTTGCTGATATTTTAAATGATCAACCCAAACGTAAAGAGGCCCAAATATACATCTGGTAGTATTTTGTTTATCGTTCTGTTGGTTCTGAAACTGAACTGCTTAACAGGAAAAAAAAAGTGCCGTTAAATATGAAAATAAAGTAAAAGAGCGTCATCTGTGAAGGCAAACATTTCTTCGCTTCCTTCTTGTATCTGTCCCTCTATTGTTTCCTTCAAGAAATAATGGCTTTGAATAACGATCAATACGAAACATTAGATTTCGTTATTTCTCAGGGCACCCGAATATTAGTCATTTCTTTATACTTTCAAATTTAATATTGGCAAGGGAGCGACAATTCTAATTGTAGTAAATTTATGAGAAATACGTCGACGATTATTATTCCGTTTTGTTGTTGTCTAGCGTAGTTTAAGAGTAATAAGATGCCTAAACACACTTGTACCGTATTTTCTTTGAAACTGCCTTCGCAGAGATGTTAAGGTAAAGTGCAGGCGACTGTGTGTTTGGAAAATGTTGGTTCCAAATCGGTGTAAATAATGATATTCGTTAACGTCTCTCACCATTTAGATTTCGCTTATACCAGCCAAAAGAAATTAGATTTTTTTCTGGTTCGGGAAACTCTTTTAAATTTGATTTGCTTTGTGAGTGCTTATTTGAAAACAGTCCAAAAATAACCAAAATTGGAATGATCTTTGGAATGGTGCTATAATAATATTTGCATTATGATGAGAATGCTTGCAGTCAGAACGGTAGTATTGACCTCATTGTGTGGCAGCTTTTAATCTTTTCACTCACCGTGCCATGGGTGCAGTGAATCAAGGTGGGTTCGTATACTAAATTTAACATATAAAATAATTAGCAACAACTATATATGAAAATTAAAGGAGATACACAGTTGAAAGCCTTCTAATCTGTGGTGTAAGTCTCGAGGAAGCATCTTTTGTAGATATATCGTGTTAAAAAAGCACAGAACTGTATCAACAGTAAACATTTTAAATATTTCTGAGCTTTTTAACACTATACGGTTATAAGAAATTCTTTCTCGAGACGAATACCGCAATTAGGAAGCCTTTAACAATATATTTGCTTAATTTTTATATACAGATCGCTAATTTGGATTAATACTGCTTCGTCGCTAATAACGAGTATGAAATATATATCAGCATCGTCTTGGAGTTGAATTATATAGTTCCTCTTACAAACTGTGGCCTTCAGAGTAAGCAGTATTTATTGATATAAATAATATTGTATTGTATTCAGTTATATGTTATATATTATCTATATATTAATACACTAAGGCCGAATGCGTTACGCTGACGAATGCGTTACGATGAAGGGAGAGGCGAAGAGTGACAGAAAAAGTGCGAGAGAAAAAAAGAGGGAAAGAGAAAGAGAGAGAGACAAAAAAATGGTCGGGAAAACTGTTAACACGTGATGCCGGGGAAAATAATAGTTATTGTGCTAAGACGCTGTTAGGTAGTTAGTTGAAGGGAGAAACGAAAAGAGAGGGGGGAGTTTTAGCGCTGAGAAGTAAGAGAAAGGTAATGTTATTACGTCGTGTGGTTAGTTGGAGAAAGAGGTAGAAAGAAGACACGGTGTGAGAGAGAGAGAGAGAGAGAGAGAGAGAGAGAGAGAGAAGAGAGAGAGTTAAATATCTTAAGTGCAGGGGCATGTGGTATGGTTGGAAGGAGAGACAAAGAGAGACAGTGAGAGAATGAGTGTTGACTGAAATGAACGCCTGAGTGGAAAGTTGTTGCATGATTTTAACGTGGTATAGTAGAATGCTATGACAGACAATAAAAATAAAAGTTTAGTTGTTGCTACAAGTTTTAATGTTGAACTGTTTCTATATCTTCTAGATATAATGACACATAGTTAAATTAGAGTATAAAGAAAAACGAATAGAAAAAAGAAAAAAGGGAAGAAAACATAAAAGCATAAAGAAAAGCATAAAGAAAAAGAAATAGCTACAGAAATTCAACAATTGTTCGAATTTAAATCAAAGTGAAATAATCTTATCATGTAGTTGTGGAGGCTGATTCTACCTGTTTGTATGTAGCAGCCCAAAGACTGACGCCATACTGGGGAACCACAATTATATAGAGTTTTTTTCTTTTTTCTTTATAGTTATTTGGTTTGAACGTTTGTTCGTATGGTTAGATTACACGGATAGATAAATCGACAGAAGTGCAACTGGAATATGATAGGTAGGTAGTTAGCTAGCCAGGCAGACAGACTGACAGACAGGTAGGTAGGTTGCTTCTTCAGTACGGCCTGTGGGAATTTTTACATTTTGTCAAGAATCAAATGTTTCAGAAATTCCACGAGGACTGCTAGTGTTATAGTAATATTACAAAATATGATTTAATAATATAATACTTCCATAGAATACAGTCGTATTTTATCATTATTACATTACATTACATATACCCTGCGCGCGTAAGCGTGAGCAGCACGTCCTCGGCCTTTACGCTCTGAGTTCTAATTCTGCTGACGTCGACTTTGCCTTTTATCCTTTCGCGGTCGATGAAATAAGTACCAGTCGAGCAGTGGAGTCGATGTAATCGATTAGCCCCCGCCTCTCTAAAATATCAGGCCTTATACCTACAGTAGAACGTATCATTTTACATTCAGTAGTATTTTGATTATTAGGCTGAGTCATTATATGCTGGAGGCGAATGAAACGCGTGACGTGATTTCTTATTGATGTCCTTTCATTTATTCCTGTTAATAATTCAAAGTCCCTCTCAATATTACAAGTGTGACACCATCAGATCTGTATTAAGCATACAAAACGATCCCTTGGGGTATTTTACCTCAGCTCTGTCTCCATAATCTCCATCAACTTTAATTCTCTCTCTCTCTCTCTCTCTCTCTCTCTCTCTCTCTCTCTCTCTTTCTCTCTCCCTCTCTCTCTCTATCTATCTATCTATCTCTCTCTCTCTCTCTCTCTCTCTCTCTGCATATTTCTATTTCCACCGATCGTTTATAAATCCTGCAAACTAACCTTAAGCCTCTTCACTGAGAAGCTCAACTTAATCAAAACTTATCTTTTAAATTAACCAGTTGCCTTAAAACATGTTTCACTCCTACCTGCATTCCTTTTATTTTATGAAAATACGGATTTAGTAGTATTATAGTTAGTTCCCTTTGTTTTAAGATATCCCCCAGAGGAAGACAGGTTTTTATTTGTATGAATAGATTTTGTAAACCGTTTTTTTCTCATTTGACTCTATTGTGTATGCGAGACACAATCATCTGTGTGTTGGATTTCCTAAAATGATTTAGCGAGGTATTTTCACACCATCACTATTTTTTATATCATCAGTGACATTGCTGCCGTCTGCCGTGTGTATATATATATATATATATATATATATATATATATATATATGTGACAGTATTATATTACACTGTTATATCATATAATGTTATATTAATATAACATACTATAATGCAATATAATATAACATATAACTGAATAAATTCTAATATTATTCTAAATTATAAAGCCTAATAACGTAACCGCTTACATACAAAACGCACACAAAACAAAATACTCACAGTTCTTCCACAAAAGCAAGTGACACTCGGTTAAATGGAAGAAATTATCTTTTAAATAGTTTAAAACGTTTAAAAAAATTTTTTATAATGATATGTGTGTGTGTGTGTGTCATTGTTCAGGTTTGTTTCAAGATTTCTTGCCAATAGAGAAAGAGCCGGTTTCTAACCTAGATCTAAGGCTCCTTCTTTAGTATTTTTGTTTGTATGTGTGTATGTAAGTATAAATATATGTGTGTGTGTGTGTGTGTGTGTGTGTGTACATATAACACACACACACACACATCTATATATAAGCCCTTTGTACTTTACAGCCTTTGCGTCGTTTCTATACGCGAAATGCTTTCCTGCCTTCGTTCACCGAAACAATTTATATCGCAATCAATTAAATTTAATGAGTGTCGTGACTGCGAAGATATATCTTTAGATGGCTTGTGTAGCATAGACTTGTGTAGTATAGCTCCAGCTGGGCGGAATAGATAAAAGTAAATTTCTTTGATATTATGTAAAAAATATATATTCACAATGCAAGTGAGAGGTGTTATCACATTAAGGAAGAACATCTCTTAACTGTTGGCATATATTCTTTTCAAAGACACCTGTGAACAACAACGTTCTCATTTAAGTCTGCGCCGTCTCAGCAATACGAATTTCCATAAAAGAAGCATTATCGAGAGTAGAATCTTTATCCTCTCATACAGTTACTACTAAGCTCTATGGGAAATTTTCAATAACTAACATGATGTGTCATTATGGCATCTTTTCTGATTCATTTTAAAGCATATAATTCATTTCATATATCCCATAGCTGAAATCGAAGACACCAATAAATATATATTTATCTGGGTATCTATAGATCTTACTTAACCTCGCATAACATTAGAAAACAGCCGGACGTGCCAGTGAAGAAAAGTGTTTCACTGGAGATTCCGCTCTGCGCCTAATTTAAATACAGTATAAATAAATATCTCTTCGTGACCCCCTTATTTCCTACCACGCCATAGTTGACTTTTCTTATATGTTTTATTATGTTTTGTGACCTCTTATATTGTTTAGTTTTCTTTAATTACAGCGATGATTTCTGTTTAGACAAACAGGAAAACGTATTGAGATTTCTATTCACTGATCATTTGTTCCCTTATCACCGCCAGCTTCCACACATAATTATCTTCATTTATAATTGTTAGGTTTTGTATTACTTTACTGCATCATCTTTTATTTTCTTTCTCAGTTCTTCTCATTCTCTTCCCTACCTTTTCCTCTCCCTCTTCTTCTGCACAAACAATTCCACTGATAAGTGCTGTTATCATTTTGGCAACTCTAACAAAGAATTTCTCATCGAAAAGAAATACCAATATATTCTATCGGCATTACTGAGTAGATTTGGGCGTGATCAAGCAAATATCATCCGTTCCTTGAATGGAATGGGAAGATAGGCCTTACGCTATCTTCTCCGCCGTACATTTCGTATTAGAGTGTCTAGTAAGAGGTGTGCAAAGCGAATTGTCTACAAATGAGTGCTTTCAGCTGGTCTCGGTGCGTCTCACATTCTCCAAGCACTTAATCTCGTTTATATGTATGTTTCTATGTTTGTGTGTATATGTATGTATATCTTTATATATATATACATGTATATGTAAGCACGCAGACACATGGATACACACACACACACACACACACACACACACACACACACACACACACACACACACACATATATATATATATATTAATATATTGTTCTTTAATATGTAGAAAAAATTTGAATCCTACAGAAAATATTGAGTTATTTTTCAGTTTAATTGATTTTATCATATTTCGATGTAAAAAGAAACGTTTATATATATATGCACACACACACACCCACACCCACACACCCACACACCCACACGCACATACACACACACACACACACACACACACACACACACACATATATATATATATATATACACATGAAGATATATGCATGTTTACATATATATATGTAAGTGCATGTATATATGTATGTATTATCAGTGGCGACTTTGATGTTGTTTGTGTTCCTGAGTAAAATCAGTTTTTTTTTGTATAAATTTGATAACTTTGATTGGTTTCGGCCATTATCGGCCCAGGCCATGACTAACCCAATGGCACCACATGGAAAAGTATTTTAGTTAGTTATTTTGGGATACCATGGACCACTCAAGCAGAGAGTTGTTGTTGGTTGAGACGTATCCAGATGTAGGTGGTATATCCGGTATTTCCTGGAGGAATTTGTCCAGGTACCGTTTGAAAATTGTGGGTCTTTTTCTACTTTAATTATATATATCATGAATATACTTAAAAGAGTGACATGAACGTTACTGTTGGCATATGTTGGAAATTTTCTGATATAGTAAAACACGTTTTCATTTTATATTTAAGCTGAGGTTGAACCGGTGTCGTGTTTTCATGGCGCTCAAATGTACTTCAAAAATACACAAACGCAACATTTCTAACCTTCTTATAATATACCAAACTTTTGTGCTTTCTCAAAAGTAAGCTTAAAATGTCCGTGAATTTATTAGTAACAGAAATGTTACATTTTTAAACAAAATTTGCATTAATAGGATAAAAAGACAAAATTTCCTTGAGAGATTAGCGAAATAATTTCACGTGAATCAAAAGACATGAATCTTTGTAAAAACAATAGTAAATATAATCAAGTCTTGTTACTCATTGATAATTATTTATCAACATTCATTATTATATTTATCGATTTGCCGGACATAAAAGAAAATGTTTATGATAATAGTGATAATAGGATGTAAATAATATTCATTGTTATGAATAAATTTCACGTTTTCACTCTCTTAGCCATCTTATTTTCTCGTGATTATAACATTTAGCAAGAGAAAAAATTTTGCGGTGGTGAGGTACTGACGATTTAATTTAGCTTAAAATATTACTTACAGTATTACATACCATGAAGATATGAAAACAAAGAACATTCCAGCAAAGCGCTGTAAAGTATGTTAATATATAAATGAATTTTCTTTAATACTTCTACCAAATCCTCAATGTTCACCCTTACAATGTTACACGTTACGAAATCAGAAGTGTGTCAGAAAGTACAAAACGTCTGACTAAATACTCGCCATTTTATTAAATCTTATTCCAATATGTTTTGATACCTATCTTCTCTCAGTTGACTTTGCATTTCATCGATATTACAATAGGTACCTGTTATATACTGAAGTCGGTTCATTTGACTAGAAAGCTGCCTAATTGTGGCTTTCCTTTTTTTTTTTTTGTCTCTACGAAACAAAACGAAACAACAAATGAAAGGTTGCTTTGCTCAAAATAACAAAACCTTTCAACTTGTGTCAAATTTAGACAACAGAAAATGTCTGCTAAGATATTGACGAAACCCAAAGTGAAATACGTGACGAAACTTTCGTCTTTCCATCAACTTCAAAATGCTATTAAAATTGAAAAGTCTTCGATTTAACTTTAGCCGACAAGGAACCAAAATTCCAATGAATGTAACGGCATAAAAAATTCAAATACAGCAAATAAATTCGAAATTCAGTCACTGAAAAATTTTAAACAAATTCGAAATCACGACAAGTTAAATGTGTAAAGTATGGTTTTGTATGAATTAGTTTAGATTTCGAAGATCACTTGGAATACCAATGAAAATGTTTCGTAAAAAGGACAATGGAAGTAAAATTGGTAGTAATGAAGACAATTTCAAATGAAAAGACGAACAAAATAAAATGTTTTCGCCAGTGAAATTGGAATCCAAGAAAAGAGAAAATCAAAATTAAAACTCAATACACGGATCTAACTAAATATTGGAGCGAAAATTTAGAATGCAAAGCCACAACCAATTTCTAGTCGACATTTGTTTTTATATTTCAAAGAATTCTATACATACACACAGAAATAGAAATGTATCAACAGATAACATATCAACATAAAATATACACATATACTCAGAGGACAGACACACATATACACAGTTGTAAATATGTGTGTGTGCGTGTATATGCGTGTATACACACCTATATGTAAATATACACATATAAACATACACACACACACATATATATATTTATATATATACATATGAATTACATATGCAAATAAATGCGTATATATATATGTGTGTGTGTGTACAAATACATGTATCATATATATATATATACGTACATATACCTATCTACACATCTCTCTCAAAACCAGAAAGGAAAAAGACTAAATTCAATCCATCACTGGAACTGTTAAAATGTGTAAAACTTTCCAGAAGTTTATCATTTAAATATATATGAGCATGTCTAGATATGCAACTATATGCATGAAAATACATACATTGCACATATACATACATACATACATACATACATACAAAAATACCCTGTTGTTGATGTTGAAATTCCAATGAATTTGGATCTAGGTTAGAAACTGGCTCTTTCTCTATTGGCAAGAAATCTTGAAATAAATTGAACTATGACATACATCCATATAATATGTATGTGACTATTTCTAGTTTATTAGATCAGGTGGTCTCGTGCAATCGTTCTCTCTTACATTATCATCTAAATTATATTTTTGTTATTGTGCAGCAGTTTGCTATAGTTCTTCTTTCTCATCATAACGCAATTTGACTCTGGCATTTCCCATTCAAATATGTTCTTAACTATTCATGACTCAGTTAACCTACTGTGGTGCTCTTTGAAAGATTAGATTTCTCGTGTGTCTCTCAAACGACTTCAAGTTTTCATACATATTTCTGCAGTTTGGTGGAACTAGTCATCCAACTTTTATATTTATTTAGATACGGAATATATATATCGGCAGCAGCTTCGCATTTCCCTGTGTCCGATTTCTTTCAAGGGATTCTTTTCGTTCTCTCTTGGCATTATCTGTTTGGTCTCCTTCCAGTGATGGTAGTTCTTGTGCTGTAATGTCTGTATACGTTGTCTTTTGTGCCCCTCCATCCATTCTTTCTACGGATTCTTAATGAATTGTCCCTTAACCCCTTGGCGGACGCGAGGGCACAGCAACCATGCAGCGTATCTAGGGAGAGAAGGCCTGGCGGAACCCATCCCTCTCCAGGCTGAACACATTTCTAAAGCTGAGTGGACCGGAACAACATGAAATGAAGTGTCTTGCTCAAGAACACAACGCATCGCCAGGTCCAGGGATCGAAACAGCAATCTTACGGTCGTGATCCCAACACCCTAACCACTAAGCCACACTTTTGTAAGTCAATACTATGTTCTACTGTGTTAGCAGTGCTATATCATCACTTGTTAAGGTTATCTCTAAAAATATTCTATAGGAATTCTAGCCAGCGCTGATTTTGCTACGATGTTTCCTATCCGAAGCGCCTGATGTAAGCAACAACGACATTGAATGTAAAAAATAGTTAATGGGCGTATATGCCATATTTCGAGAGGCTTTGCTCCTTCATCAGCACCCATCCAATCCATTAACCATTATTGATTGAATAAATATTAAATATAGCGGTGTAAGGTTATTAGATTTACTATTTTACATATTAAACACATTCCTGGAAGCCGCTACGTAAACGGCAATGACTTGTTTGGACACCGTGTTACCTTATGCAACCGTAGTACAGAATCTCTATGTATGTGTGTGTGTATGTCTCTCTCTCTCTCTCTCTCTCTCTCTCTCTCTCTCTCTTTCTCTCTCTCTCTCTCTCTCTCTCTCTCTTTATATATATATATCGATCTTGTTATCGTAAGCATGTTTATTCTTATTATTTCCTCACGTTATAATTTTGTACCTTGTATTACCATTTATGTAGGTTAATTACCGTATCTTAATATGATACAAAGCTATGGTTAATTTATTATATTTACAATCTATACTTAATTTTACTTCATTATATAAGTTTGTTTACATAAGGAGTAATATATAAAGAATTCATTGGATTCTCTCCCTTTCTCCTTTACTAAGATATTTTGTTTACCATTATCTTGAACTTTAGATTTTTGGATTTTACTGTGGTTCATTATGTCTTCTTTTAATTTAAACATTTAGTATAGCGTTCATAGACTCTCTCCCTTAACAACTCCCTGTAAACTAGCGTTCTTGTTTCTAACGGTCATTTACTTAGCTGTATAGTGTTATTACTCGTACGCAACCTTAGCATTTAGCGCATGTCTTGCTTTTGTATGTTGGTTCTCTGACGATGAATTTATGTACATTTTCCAGCACCTCTCACTTCTTTGGAGTAGAGTGCACATAAATTTTGAAACATATGTAGGAACTTATTGATTATATGCGTTTTGCTCCATTTATTATTATTATTCATGTATATATATATATATACACACTCCCACACTCACACAAAACACTCCCACGCACACACACAGATGCACACATACATACACACACATACGCACACATACGTACACACCCTCACACATACATACGGTTGCTCTCTCACACACACACACCACAAGGACGATCAAAACAACACATACACACTCAGACAAAGAGATATACGCACAGTCTCACGTACACACACCTAACATCCCCACCGACACAAAAAACACTCAAACACACACTCATATACACATTCCACAATAAACTCTGGGACCAATAAAAACGGCACACACACACACACACACACACACACACATAGAGATGTGCACAAAACCAGTCCCAAAAACCAGTGAACCATGACAGACTGTCACAGACCAACCAAAAATAAAGAAATCTTCTTTAACTCTTCTTCCCTCCCACCCCAGCTAGCCAGTCATACTGTCTCTTAAGACAGTAAAACATTCCTTCAATATACACAAGAGAAAAAGGCCAGGTCAGTTCCTTCTCAATTTTATTCGATTGTCAAAGAATATGTATAAGAATATGTATATGTATTTTTCCATATGTGTATTTTCATACACTGTTTTTAACACTGTTTTTAACAATTTCACCTTAATATCAGAGAATGTGTGACAATCAGTATGTAACACTACAAAGTTCATACAAAGCTTTATACTTTAAATATATTTTATCATCAAAGAATGTATATATGCATTTTAATACTCAAACTGTTTTTTAACATTTTTTATTATTCTCAAAGACTTTTGATAATCTTTTTCTAAAAAAGTGAAACCGGTTAAGTAAATAAATATTTTTAAAAAATAAGTGCATTTTCAAACCTTCTTTCATATATATTTCCACTCGTACGGTATTCCACAACTTTACTTTATTATATATATATATATATATATATATATATATATATATATATATATATATATATATATATATATATATATATACATATATATATATATATATATATATATATATATATATATATATATATATATATATAAAGGCAGCGAACTGGCAGAAACGTTAACACGCTGGGAGAAATGCTTAGCCGTATTTCGTCTGTCTTTACGTTCTGAATTCAAATTCCGCCTTTCGGGGGTCGATAAATTAAGTACCATTTGCCTACTGGGGTCGA
This sequence comes from Octopus bimaculoides, assembly GCF_046866305.1. NCBI lineage: Eukaryota > Metazoa > Mollusca > Cephalopoda > Octopoda > Octopodidae > Octopus > Octopus bimaculoides. Next base: position 17,869,374 of record NC_142949.1, on the reverse strand, counting down.
TCTAATCAACAGGCTCCGTACCCCAAAATGTCAGGACTTGTGCCTAGAACAGAAAAGTATATATATATATATATATATATATATATATATATATATATATATATATATATATATATATATATATATATATATATATATATATATATATATATATATATATATATATATATATATATATATAAAGTCAAGGTAGAAAATGATAAAATAATTTTGTAAAAAACATTTCAGTACCTGTTTCAGTCATTGAGACTTTTTCTTGTAGGTTTGAGGTCGTTGTGAATTCTTGGCAGCAACGAAGAAGAAGAAGAAGAAGAAGAAGAAGAAGAAGAAGAAGAAGAAGAAGAAGAAGAAGAAGAAGAAGAAGAAGAAGAAGAAGAAGAAGAAGAAGAAGAAGAAGAAGAAGAAGAAGAAGAAGAAGAAGAAGAAGAATTATTATTTAACAACAACAACAAAATTCGGGATAGTATGATAGTAGTAGGATGTTAAATGGTCAAGTAACTTAAAAGTGACCTAGTTGTGGATTATAGCAGTGATTGGGACTGTTTTTAATGAATTCTTGGATATCTCTTTTGAATGTATCATTTTTAATTTTTGCGTGTGTGTTATTCTAAGGTCGTGGTGGATATGTCATTTGTTGTAGATGCGTTCAAAAGGGGCCTCTATTTTGGTTCGAGCATATTCGGGCTTGTGTAAGGAGACTATTCATAGATTTGGGCTGTCGTTTGCTTTTGAACAGTAGACATTGCTTGGAGTCTGTGGGCTTATCGTATATATCTGTTTCTATTACATTCTTTGATTTCTTTATGGGGATGTCGAGGAAGGGAAGTTGTTGATGGCTATATTCCATCGTGAATTGAATGTTTACGTCAAGTTCATTTATAAGTGCTTGAAATTCTTTGTCTCTCTATACTTTCATGCCAAAGAATGAAACAGTCATCCAGGTATTGCTTCCAGTTATTTTCTATGTAGAGGGAGAATGGGCTGCCGTATTTTCCTAGAACCTTACGATAAAGATTCAGGGACGATACAACCTGTAGTCAAAGAATTAGTAAAGATACTCTCTTTATTACAAAATACAGATCCCTTTTGAACGCATCTACAACAAATAACATATCCACCACAACCGTAGAATAACACACACGCAAAGATTAAAATTGGTAAGAATTCGTTAGAAACAGTCCCAATCACTGGTATAATCCACAACGAGCCACTTTTAGGTCACTTGACCATTTAACATCCTACTACTATCATACCACCCTGCATTCTCGTATTATTTTCTTCTTCTTCTTCTTCTTCTTCTTCTTCCTCTCCGCCATCTCCTTCCTTACTTTACTACTACTGCTGGGTAGAATAACACCTACGCAAATTTTATAAACAATACATTCAAAAGAGGTGTATCAAGAATTCAATCACTACTACCATCCACAAATCACTTTCAGGGCACTTGACCATTTAACATCCTACCACTATCATATCTCACCTGCATCCTTCTTCTTCTTCTTCTTCTTCTTCTTCTCCTTCTTCTTCTTCTTCTTCTTCTTCTTCTTCTTCTTCTTCTTCTTCTTCTTCTTCTTCTTCTTCTTCTTCTTCTTCTTCTTCGCTGCCAAGAATTCACAACGACCTCGAACCCGCAAGAGTAAACAAGAGAGACAGAGAACGGCAGAAACAAGGAAAATCCTCTTGTATTTGAATACTATGCAAATATTCTTTTTAAAAATTTTTATTTAATTTTTTCAAAATTTAGTTTTTTCTTACAGTTGAAAAAGTCTCAATGACCGAAACCGGTACTGAAATGTTTTTCATTAAATTATTTTAGCATTTTCTACCTTGGCTTTTTTCTACATACATACATACATATATATATGTACGTTTTCTCCGTATTCTTTCTATATATATATATATATGTGTGTGTGTGTGTGTGTGTGTGTGTGTGTGTGTGTGTTTATATTATTAATAAATTCATAAAATTATCAATAATATATTCCATTACTCCAACACAATACAATGATTTTATACACAATGAATTATGCAAATCTTATAAAATAACTAACCCATCACAATTAGATATACTAAATGATGAACATTCCATAATTATGCAAAAATTAGATATCGAAGACCGCACAAAAATATATACTCCAAACACTCCACACTTTAACCTAAAAGTCCATAAACAAGATTTCAATATTAATCCTGCCATTAGACTAATTTGTCCTACTAAATCAGTCCTCGGATGAATAAGTAAGAACATTTTAGATAGAATCATTCCTATAATAAAGAAAAAACTTGATTCTAATTTATGGTTCAATACGGGAGAAGTAATCTCCTGGTTTCATTTATTACCTAATAAGACTAGCCTATCATTTATACAATTTGATATTAACAATTATTATGCATCCATATTACCTATCATATTAAATAAAGCAATAATTTTAGCTAAAAATATTACTGACATTACACCACTTGAAATTGACATTATTCAATTAGCTAGAGAAACACTGATCAAATTCAACGATAAATTATGGTGTAGATCAGGTAATAATAGTCTATTTAACTTATTTGATATCACAATGGGATCGTCAGATTCGGCACAAATAACAGATTTAGTGGGATTATATTTACTAAATGAAACTAAACACTACTTCCCATCCTTGAAAGGAGGTATATATAGAGATGACGCACTCCTTGTGTATAATGGTAGATCCAAAAGAAAAATAGGAAAGTTAAGAGATCTACATAAATTCTATAAAAATTTTGGCTTATCCATCACATTTGAAGAAAGTTATACTAAAGCAAATTTTTTAGATGCAATGTTAGACCTCAATACTTCAATATACTCTCCATATCATAAACCCAATGAATATCTTAAATACGTAAATATAAATTCAAATCATCATATTTCATTACCTAAAAGTATAGTAAACAGTATTTCTATCAGAATATCTGATTTATCCTATAATGAGGAAATTTCTAATTGCCATGCTAATTATTATAATCAAGCATTACGGGCAAGCGGGCATAAACAAAGTATTAAATATATGAAAAACACCAAATTAAAAAATTACATAGTACAATTAGAACTAAACAATACTATAGAAAATAACAAAATACAAAATAAAGACAATACCACATGCAACAATAATATACAATTAAAAATAAAACATAAAAATTATACACAATATAATAAAAATTCTAAAAATAGTAAAACACAAAGAACTAAACATCAAAATAAACATCCTATGAATAATATACACTTCCTAAAATCATTAGATAAATACCAAAAATTACCTAAGTGGAGCTCAAATAGACAAATTATATGGTTTACACCTCTATTTTCCTTAAAAGTCAAAGGCTTAGCAAAAACATTTCATAATATAATTAAAAAATGTTTCCCCACAGAACACAAGTATCACCACATATTCAATAGATCATGTATTAACATTTCTTTTTCCATAACACCAAACATAGGATCTATTATTGCCAGTTCAAATAGACGAAAAATTCATACATATAAAAAAAACCTACCATAATAACAATAATGTTAATAATAGCAATAATAATAATAATAATAATAATAATAATAATAATAATAATAATAATAATGACATCACAAATAGAAGCGCAAGTAAATATACGGATATAAATACGCAAACCCCTAATAATAATATTAGTATAATAGGACTGCAAAAACATAATAAATACCATATAACTGAAAAAAGACAAAATATATCAATAAACCCAACAATACAACCTAATATAAATAAAAACAATTCACAAATAATAAATACACATAACTCCAACATAATAGACACTACAACAAATTTTAAAAGTAATACTTTATATACCACTAATAATAATAAGGATAATAATAACCATTCACCACAACAGAAATATAAAAACAATAATAATTGCTCATGTAAAAATAAAAAAAATATGTCCTTTACAAGGCAATTGTAAAAGATTGAATATAATATATAAATGCATAGTCACAATAACTAATAACTCACATAAAATGGTATACATAGGGAGTTCTATTAATTTTAAACAAAGATATCTGGCGCATATACATTCCTTTAAACCAAATACAAATAACAATACAACCTCATTAGCTACATATATACAAAAACGTAATAAAAATAAAATTAATTATAGACTAGACTGGTCAATAATAGATTCTGCCACACCATACACACATAAATCAAATAATTTCCATTTATGCACATTAGAATCACTAAATATATTACTATATAAATTAGATAATTTAATAAATAATAGATTAGACGCGATAACATCATGTAAACACAGGTATTATAAAACCTTCAAATATTATAATAAATCCCAAAACAAGGTAAAATAAAAAACACATGTGTGTATTTATATGAGCATATCTATCGATTATATAAAAAATGCATATATGTGGATATATGTGCCTATGTATATATACATATGTATATGTGTGAATATTGGATATATATGCGTGTTAAACGTAGACACTTAATAATGGAATTCTAATAATAGCAATCTATAATACCTTTATAAATATATTAACTAAAATTAAAAGTAAATGCTTAGGAATTTGAACTTAGATTCTAGTATATTACTTCAAAGAAAAAAAAAGTATTTATACTAAATTAAAATTGAATTTGAAATGGAATCTTCTGACAAAAACTCTTTATATATAATATTCTCAAGTCTAGCTAAATTTAATGATGAAACATTTGCAATGGATGAAATTTTAAACATTGGTGGGATTCATAGGACTACCAACATATCCAACAACAAGATGAATTTTACTATAATTACATACCGAAGTCTTATATATATTCAGAAAAAACATACCAATTTTTATATTAAAAAAATATATTTCACTTAATATTTCAACAAAGGATAAAAAAAATGAACTTTCCAAATTATAGGAGGATTAATTTTATAATTTCTTTAAAGGACAGTATGCACTTTAATATTTTTAATATTTTTAATATTTTTTAATATTTTAATTAATATTACATATGCCATTCATCTCCGAAGAGCGGAATTATTGATAGTATGCTGATCTTTTGATTACATTGTGATTACAATAATATCCGCGAAACGATCGTCAGATGTTTAATTTCTTTAATTTTTTAAATTTTAGACTTTTTTAAATTCTAGACTTTATAATGTTCATGCTCAATTAAGCATAAATTTTTTTATGCATTTATATTCACATGTATCTTTATCTACATTCATATTTTTATATATGTTTATACTTATATTTCGTATATCTAAAATTTTTAAATTTATTATATTACCATGTCATATTGGATATATATCTTTCGAAATTTAAATATTAAATACTGATTTCCTGCTATATTATTGATAATTTTATGAATTTATTAATAATATAAAAACACACACATATATATATATATATTTATTTGCTCAAAATAATAGAGCACTTAATATAAGTTCAGTTACGTATTCTTTTAGAATATTCCTTATAAAAGTTATATATATATATATATATATATATATATATATATATATATATATATATATATATATATATATATACTGGAAAGTTTTTCAGATTTTAACAGTTCCAGTGCTGGATTGGATGTGGAGTCTTCGAATTAGCTTTCTTCTTTCTAGTTTTGAGAAGCCTAATTTCTCAAGATTGCTATTTAAGCAGTTTGTCACATATATCAGGGCCCCAATAATTACAGGTATAAACCTGAACTTGTAATCTGGATAGAGTAACTGCAGATTCATTCCTCAATAGTTCTGCATAGGTGTTCCCTTTTTCACTGATCTTCGGCTTTACGATAACAACTGTTGGGTAGCTGATTTCGACAACTGTGCACAGTTACTATTTCTATCCCAAATCATCCCAAATCTATGTATGTATTATGGATGAATTGATGGATGGATGACTATTACATATGATATAATGTCGGTAGTCGATCATTTCAGTACCATTTGTGGATTATGGAATGTTACTCGATAAAGCCAAGGGTGGTGAAACTAATAGTTGTAGGATAATAAATGACTAATTTTTATATAAATAACGATAAGACGACTGGGAAAATATTTAGCTTCTAATTTTGCAAATAACCAAACAAATTAGAAGCAATTAGTATTAAAATCAACATGAAATTCAACTCGAAACAAAAGTGATAGAAAACACGCTTAAGTTTGTATTTACTGCATATTTAAATGGTTATTTTCCTCTACTGAGTGTTTATGTCCTGATCTTTGATAACCTCGATTACTTCAATATGTTAATGAGATGCCAATAAATGTAGTCGTTACCCTGACATCACAACCAAGTTAGTGACCAATAAACACATGCTATTCAACATTCAGGAGCAGTAATTATGTATTGATAACAATCTATATAATTATATATAACAAATATAATTATGTGCTTCATAAATATGGTTGATTACATTGATAATATCGATATCAATTATGTTAATGATTAATTACAATTTTCAGTTATTTGGAACTGAAGAAGACGGTGGAATGTGGTATTAAATACTTTTTACCAATTCTTCTCCAATGTCACACACTTAACAGTTCGAGGAAGTCAACTCCTTTTTGAATTTTTTTCTAAATTTTAGTCCAACACATAAATAAAACTGCATTTTGTGTGATGTATCACTGTGCGTGTATATATATAAATACACATACGCAATACACACACACACGCACACAAACACGTACATATATTTGTCTGTATATATACAAGACGGGCTTCTTTCAGTTTCCGTCCCCCAAATTCACTCACAAGGCATTGATCGGCCCGAGGCTATAGTTGGAAACACATGGCCACGCTCTCACGCAGTGCGACTGAACCCGAAACCATGTAGCTGTGTATGTATATTATATAACAAATGCAGCTTGGAAGGTAGATGTTAGCCATTCAAGATCGCACGAAGATTGCTAACTTCACTTAAGTTGTAATATTTATTAGTGACCACATCGTGGTTCGTGAGATGAAATGTTTGCATTCAAATAACAACGAAAAATGTTTAAGCGAAGTTAGTTGACTTCATGCGTTTTTATATGGTTACTATGTGGCTTCATTAAACGTTTTAGTTTCAATACTCGATCTCAGATCAAATCACTTGCTTTGCCTGTACACCTCTGAAACAGATGTGTGGAAAAAGTTGTGGATTTATTTATTGGATATGCCCCTTTTAGAAAAGTAACAATTTGTATTGTTCAGATGTTACTGGAAGTTAACGATCTTATCCTAGTATAGCTGTAAAAGATAAACACTTTGTTATCCTATTTCTAAAAGACCTTTACGAAAATACGGAATAAATGTCACAGAATTCAGAACGCAGTCCTGTATTTACAATTACTTTGAAAGAAAATGTGTTTGTATTTATGTGTGTATGTATATACGTATATAATTATATATACAGTGTGGGTGGAAAGTAACTAGGCATTAGAAATTGCTTGTAGATTTTTAGTGTCAATGAAGTGATGATGAAAACATGTTTTAAACAGACAACACTAATGGGGATTTCTTATTGTCTTATAGTTGTATTTCTTATTTAAACACTACGTCCAGACACAATAAAACATTGTCATGCAAAGCTGATAACCACGGATTCTGAACGATACAAGACGAAGTGGCCGTCCAACCACATCTCGATCAGCAGAGAACGTGGCAGCTGTGCAGGAAATGTTTAATTGCAGCCCGCAAAAATCAACACGTCAAGCAGCCCGTGAAAATGGACTAACAAGACACACGGTGTTGCATAATGAATCGAATTTTCGTCCGTGGAAACTCCATTACGTGCAGAAGTTAAAGCCTGAAAACTGTAATATTCGGCATGTAAACACCATTATCGGTGAAGAACTTATTTAAAAGTTCTTATACATTTAGAAACATAATTAAGGGATCAGCAACAGTTGCTTCAACAGGACTTGGTAAAAATTATTAATTATTGATTTATTAATAAATTAATAAATTGATAATCCTTTACCCTTTTAATTGTAATAATTATTCACTCCCTGATAGTAAACCGCAGATTTTCTGCGGTATTGCCTGAGACGCACATGGTAATTCTTGAGGAGGGATGATGAGCTGGCTGGCCTATGTAGGTTCGGAGATGTTTTCAAACTGTGCCGATTGTATGATGGCGCTCGGTCATACATGCACAATTGCTAGCATCGTCGAATTTGCAACTGGAATATCATACTGATGAGGTAATGAAGAGTTTTTCCTTCTAAGCCAGAAACGCGTATATAAGTAACTAAGACTAGTTTAGTTCGTTATTTTTTTCTTCCTGTTTTGCCTTTGTGAGTTACAGGTAGTGCTATCTGTTGGAGTTTCAGCACTTTAGCTGCTATTTCTGAACTTCGGTATGTGGTGAAGCAACTGTTGCTGATCCCTTAACTATGTTTATAAATGTATAAGAACTTTTAAATAAGTTCTTCACCGATAATGGTGTTTACATACCGAAGGGCTTGGTAAAAATTATTAATTATTGATTTATTAATAAATTAATAAATTGATAATCCTTTACCCTTTTAATTGTAATAATTATATATATATATATATATATATATATATATATATATATATATATATCAATGAAAAATATTTGAATACCAATGTATTAATTTCCAGCAAAAAATAGCCCTATAAGGGTATATATATTAATACATTGGTATTCAAATATTTTTCATTGATAACTTCTTCACTGTTCTCAGTTCTGTTAACGGCTGGGAGTTCAGGTGAGTATACTTGGCATTGATGTGGCAACATTTGAAATATTGTCGAGGTAAATGCAGCTGATGAGGACTTATCAGATTTACGTTGTGAAGCGTATTTGAAGAGTCTGAAACCTGGGTACTGCATTATCCTTAATCTGGGTTGTCCATTTTCGAATGTTCTTCCTAAGATAAGACAAGATTTTCATGTTTGTTGCACACACACATTTTTTTGCCAGTATATACGCAGTGAAGCTATACAATAGCGTCGTATTTATATCGATTGTTATTGTCCAGTAAATATCGGGGCCTTGTTGTACCACTCTTCTGAATTTATATATATATATAAAATACCTGGTTGTAAGATCTCAAGAGAAGATAGAGTAATCACTATACTAAACAGTAATGTCAGTCGTCGCAAAGTGGCTGTTGAAAGTTACTATTAGTTTAACCTTAGGCAGATTCTCCGTCAGTTGGTTATCGGTACGACTCTGCATGCTTTATATACAATATATTATTAGTAGGGTGAGGGAACCCCAACCACCCTCTAGCAGGCAACAGGATCGCGAGACTGACTCAATTTCGAGCAATTTGGTCTATCCTCAGTTGCGAGCACGTGCATGCCAGAGCGATATATATATATATATATATATATATATATATATATATATATATATATTAAATTCAAATTACGATGAACGTAAACAAACAAACAAAGTTTGCTTTTAGAAGCGTTGAGATGTCTTAGAAAGTTAAAGAAGTGATTTTAAATTCTCAAACGCAGGATAATGCTAGACCGCCTACACTTTTTTCTGCAAAATAGGGGTAGTTTATCCTGTTCAGGCTATATTATTAGCGTTATCCTGCGTTTGAGAATTTATGTATGTATATACATCTTACATATTTTCAGTAATTTACAAGTTTGTCATTCTTATTAGCAAATGAAATACAAGTAATGGTGAATAATACGAAAAGTTTTCTTTTCCAATTTCCTATTCATGCTAAATACTTAATCTCTACACATTTTTTCTCTCTCCGTTTCTTTGCTCTCTCTCTCTCTCTTACTCTCTCTCTCTCCTCTCTCTCTCTCTCTCTCTATATATATATATATATATATATATATATATATATATATATATATATATATATATATATATATATATATCTATATCTCTCTCCATTTTTGACCTCTCATCTCTTTCTGCTGAAAAAACGACTTTTCCATTCTTCCCGAGCGTCAATTTAATACATCTGCTTGTTGTTCCCTCATCTGTCTTCATCTCTTGTTCTCTGTAATTTTGAACTATGCATACATACATACATACATACACATATATATATATATATATATATATATATATATATATATATATATATATATATATATATATATATATATATATATATATATACACATACATATACATACATATATACATATATATATATAATTATATACTTATATACATACATACACGTACACATGCATACGTATATATGTATGTGTGTGTGACAGAGAGCACGTGACTAAGAGAGAAAGCGACAGCTACTTTGATCACTCGACTTAATTTCGTTATCAGATCAATTAAAACAAACTTCAAAACGACACTTCAAATTAACACCACCTGCCTGCAAATAGAAAGAAATTGTTTTAATAACCATTACCATTTACTTTAGTATCGTCACCCGCGATATCTTGAACGGTAATCAACCAGCGAATTGGTAAGTTTTCATTTCTTGACTTTAGAAATTGATCATTACAACAGGATTTCGCTGTGTTCAACTTCCTTTAGAACTGTGTTAGCCATTTAAATATAGAATTAAAGAAAGAGGTGTTAATAAACAAGTTTCGTGCAATTGTTTCTTACACGAGGACAAGGCTGCAGTTGGTTACATCGATCATTGCACTTCACTGGTACTTTATTTTATCGACCCTGGAAATATGGCACGCAATGTTGTTCTCGACGGGATTTGAACGAAAAGTGTAGAGTCGAAACAAATGCTGCAAAGCATTTTGTTCGACGCTCTAACTATTCTGCCAGTCCACTGTCCTGTAGTTTCGGTGAATTTCGTCAAAATAGTATTTTTATTTCATTGTATCCTGCTAATTGGTTACTGTAACATTCCCAATCAGCGCAAGTCCTACTCCCCGCAGTCCACATGTTATAACAAATTTCATGTAAATTTTCAACACGAAATACCAAAACACGTTAAAAGTGCCAACTGAACTTTATGATTTACTCTTCTTTTCAGTTCTTTATAAAAGATTTGTGAGGAATTTTTAAATCGATTTAACTATACCACTTTTGTAGCATTACGCCTAATCCAGGTTAACTTTACTATTAATACAAACGTATTCAATCTATTGAAGAAACGGACGAAGATCGGTTGCCAGATTAATTTCCTAAAACATTGCGCGAAATGCGGTATTATGACTAAGGCAATCTTGAATCCCATAAAATGATTTTGCTCGACTGTCAATAAAAGCTATAACTTCCATGCACAATTCTATGATTAAAAAGCATCTGCAGCACTTGTATGCGATGTTACATCAATACATTCAAATTAAAAGATTCCACATTTGAAATTAGAGCTTGACCAACTTCGCTGCATTTTACTATCGTACTTATTAACTAATGCTTTCACAATCAATTCCATCACAATGTGAATCGCCTCCCAGATAAATTCCTTTACATTCAAAATGAGCATATCTAAACTGATTCTTGCTACCACACTAACTTTGAACTTACTTTCCGAACCATTACAACCACATAAATTCTGCTACCGTTGCTGTTCAACCAGTTGCCATAGATCTGATAGTTCTATGTCAATTAACCTGCGCGATTTTATCAGTATAACAATTAATCCTTAGTGCAAAGTTTATCGTAATTCAATGATCGAAGAACAAACTGAAACGTGACGTAGAAACTAATGTTTATGAAAGAGGCTGCCATTTAAAATATTTATCAGCTCTGAACTCAAGCTCTACATCTACCAAAATTCTTTCCTACCACACAGACAACCCACTTCACACTTTTTGACCAACCAATTTTTAGCTCAGATGTGACTTATCCCAACATCCAAGTACAATTCTTTTCAGCTGACACATTAAGGACCAATGTTGGAACCTCCAGCTTCACACCATTAGGCGTCCACAATTTCTCTCTGATGATCATTGAAAATAACAGGCATCGTGGGGTGGGGTTATATATGGGGTTCATTAGTTATCACAGAAATAGAGCAACTAGAAAGCAGAGTACTTAGAATTTGGTTTTGCTGCGTCTCTGTCTCCAGATATGTAAACAGAATACAGATAACATTTAGGAGATATGTAGATCACATAGATATCATATATATAAAATGTTATTAACATGGATGTCAGATACACATACTGTGGTCTACTGTGACACTTCACAGTAGACCACAGTATGATTGAATACGTTTGTATTAATACATGGCAGATTCAACATCTTCGACGACCCGATGCAGTTAGAAATGAAACATCTCAACTGAAGAGCTGACACAATGGTATTTTATGCACAACTCATTTGCCCATCTACATGCGTAATGAAGTCCCGCACTTAAGTAATGGAATTTCTATAAAAAGACCAACTACTAATGGGAAAGGCAATGTTTTAGGAAACCTATTCTAATTCCATCCTGATAGTTTGGTACCTAGTGTTGTCCTTTAGTAAAGCTACGCAGATTCAGGGGATTTCTTCTAAATTCTTTTTACTGCCAAGATCCAAGTAAACTATGTCAAATTCCTTGGCCGTTAATGTGTAATTTTGTAATTATTTCCTTCCAATTTGGCATGCCTACCTACATAGCCAGACACTCATCATAAGGGACTAAATTAGAATCTACTTCGCCTAGTATCCATAGCCAAATCAAGCCTTCATAATAGTGATTTTTGTGTCATAACTGTACTTTTAGTACTGCGCATTCGAATACAGAGTTTGAAAATAAGTTTAGAGCCTAGAGATTATAATAAGGGGTCTTTTATACCACGAACGCCCTTCTCTGGGTTTCATCTAACATGATCCAGCGACAAGAACAGACCTTAATGATTGGCAACAGTTTCCTTCTCGCTTTTGCCAAGGCTTTGAACTTTGGAATTTTCCTTCTCCTCGATGGGAATTCTGACTACAGCCAGCAGTCTATCATTCCTAAGTTGGTTTATAACGCCATTGCTCACCGACTGAAAAATATCTATACCACCACACCGTGTTAATGAATGCTCGTCGACCCTGTGGTGGATTAAAGCACTGCTCCCTTCTACAAGTACTGTCTTTCTCTGCGGGGTGTCTAGCAATTCTCCTCACAAGGTTATTTCAACGGGGCTGTCGGTTTCGTCACCGACGACCCGACCACGAATCAGTTTGTACTAGAGTACGTTAGCAACATCACTTATTTACGATCTATCTATCTCTCTCTCTCTGACTCCCTCTCACTCTTTCCCTCTCCCTCTCTCTCACCCACCCACCCGCACACATACAAATACATACATACAAACACACATACAAACACGCACTTATGTGTATGTAGTTTTATGTCTACATAGATAGAGCGACAGCTCAATCCGTCGATCGATTGATAGATAGATAGATAGATAGATAGAAAGAAAGAAAGAAAGAAAGAAAGAAAGAAAGAAAGAAAGAAAGAAAGAAAGTTAGATAGATATGTTTCTTTATTAGCCACACAGGGCTCAACATAGAAGGGACAAAATACAAATGTAGAGTTTTTCTTTTTGAGCGGGGCGAAAACAAAGCAGAAAAAAAACAAACAAAAGTGGGGACAACGATGAAAGAAAAAACATCGCAAAACGTTTGGGGTATTTACAAAAAATACGAAATAATACAGAAAATTCCCAATAAATGGGGAGGTTATCCGTGGAAAGAAAAACCTACGAAAAGACCACGCTGACCTCGGTCGTTAGTGTCACAATTTGTTAAATAAAATTCCTTTTATTTATGCAAGAAACGTAAGTAACTCTGTTTACAAAATTTTAAACGTTTTATAGAATCATGGTCAAAGTGGCTTCGTCAATTATACGTGCCATTCTTGCTACATGTATCCATCTTTTTTCGAAACATTTGCTAGACAACACTTGCCTCTCTACTCTCACCTTCCTTTTCAAGTGATACTTGAAAAAGTTGATGAGAGATTGACCAGAGAGGAAAGTATTTGTCTCTAATCCTTTCAGACGCGTCCACCAGATGCATTCTTTCGCCATAGCCACAAGTACGATAAATACAGCTCTTCCCGTTTAAAGGAAGGAGGCGTGACGATATTAACGATAGACTCGGTTGATAAACCGACTCGTCCCACACGTAACAGCAGTCGTTCGACATAAGCCCACAGCTTCGAAATGGTTGGACACTGCACGAGTGCGTGCAGAACGGTTTCGTCGCTCTGACCGCGTCTCGGGCAGGTCGGCCCCGCATTTCGCGAGCCGTGTCTATAGAGCTTATCCCGAACGGGTAGCGCTTCTCGGTAGCACTGCCAGGCCAGGAATTTCTGGAAGTTGTCCGTAGGTCGCGGCCCGAAAGTCGTCCTGAACAGGCGGGTCAGGTATTCCTCGTCGACGCCCAGGTTCGCCCCGAGATCGTCGTCGTACCTGCCCTCCACTAATCCCCTATAGAATGACTTCGTTGTCATGCAGCCGTTCAAGGTCGACCCGGGACGGCAAAGTTGTTGCAGAGCAACGCGACATTCGCCATTCCTCGGCCTCTTTTTGATCCACGACTGCAGCTCGGTCATGGAGACGAGCTGCGGGAAAGCGCGTCGCACAAACGGCGACCACACCTGCTCACCGTCGTCTACGTAGAGCCGGAGATGTCGCAGTCTCAGCGCATGTCTGCGCATCATCAACCACGGCATGCCCAGCCCTCCTTTCAGCAGGTGTTGGCAACAAACGAATCGCCTCACCATCGGAACGCTTCGTTTCCACAAAAAGCGGAAGATGATGCGCTCCATTTCGGAGATGGCGCGATCGGGACAAGGCACGACGGTCAGGCGGTATTCCATGACGGACGCGATGTACGCGTTCGCCACCTCCGCTCGACCTTTTAGGGACAGCTTTCTCTCGGACCATTGCCGGCAGGGAGTGGCCACCCTACTCGTTATCTCGTCCCAGTTCTTCTCCGTTTGCAGGTCCGGACCGAACCATACTCCGAGCAACTTGACCGGACCGTCTGTCCAGTGTCCCACTACTGAGGCGCTGCCGGACGGAATGGGCTTGCTTCTCCAGGTGCCGAGCAGCAAACCCACCGACTTATCCCGGTTGATTTTCGCTCCCGTCACCGCTTCGTAGTCTTTCAGCGTCTGGCCGACAAGCTCGATGTGCTCGTGGCTAGACGCTATGACGGTGTCGTCGTCCGCGTATGCCGACACGCTCGTCCCGCACCACAGTTCTCGCGGGATGCCCTTCAGCGTCGCCAGCTTCCGCAGTAGTGGCTCGAGAGTCAATACGTACAGGAGTGGCGACAGGGGGCATCCCTGACGGACCAAACGTGCAATGGTCCCGATAGGGTCCCGATAGGGTCCCGATAGATGTCCATTGACGCGAACAACCGAACGGATGCCTGTGTACAAGGAAGCCATCCAGCCGCGAAAACGGGACCGAAGCCGGCCGCTTCGAGGACGGCCTCCAAGTATCGATGGTCTACCCTATCGAAAGCTTTCGATTGATCCAAATTGATCAGGGCCCCACCCATGCCAGGTTCCTTAACTACCCTCTTTATGATGTAGCGCATCAGATGGAGGTTGTCATGGATGCTCCGGCCCGGTACGGCGCACGTCTGCTCCGTGCCGACCAGTTTCTTGATGACAGGCGCCAACCGCTTGGCTAACACCTTGGCCAAAATTTTCAAGTCTGCATTGAACAGAGTGATGGGCCTAAAGTTAACTATGGCGTCCCCCTTGTTTGGATCTTTCTTCAGCAGCGTTACCGCTCCTCGTCTCACAAAACCGGGAATGCTCCCGTTCTGCTGCCAGTTACAGTACACGGCCGCCAAGACGTCTACAAACTAGTCTGGCATACAGTTGTAAAGCTCGTAGGGCAGACCATCCAAACCCGGAGATTTGTCCGTCGAGCAACCCGCCATCGCGTCCCTCACCTCCTCCGCCGTGATGACCCCTTGGCAGCACTCCGCCTCTCTTGCCGAGAGTCGTGGCAAGCTGCGCAGGTAGGCACTAAAGTCCACCCTGCCTTCTCGCTCGCCACTCCTCCCGAACAGTCGGGCAAAATACCGCTGAAACGCCTCGCACATCTTGCTCGGCTCGAGCAATTCGCGCCCCTGTTCGTCTACCAGAGAACGCATGGTGGCTCTGTTACCCCGCTGCGCCTCCGCCACTCGGGCCTCTCGCGCGGCTCCAACACCTTCATTCCTCAGAGCACGCATCCTTGCCCTGACAGCACACCTTTCGTGTTTAGCATTGAAGTGTTGGTCGAGGGCCAACCTCGCCGCTAAAGCGTCGGATGCGATGCCACTTCGCAATGCCTCTTCTAACTTTATCACTAGCTCCCCCTCTACTCTGTTCCTCTCTACAGCTAGTGCCTTGCTATACCTTATTGCTTCCGCCTTTACTGCTCTCTTGAGGGCAAACCACCATTTGTTGTTGACGATGGCTCCCGTCAAAGCCCTCTTTACTAACGTGCTAATCCGGTCTCTGAAAACCTGTCTCGACGAGAAAGACGCGTTTCCAGTAACCGGGACCCTGCCTATGTGCCTTATCTAAGTCTAGCGTACACGTCACAAGTTTGTGATCTGTGTAGCTGACTATGTGGAATTGTGGACATCCTAAACTATCTCTATCTCTTGTCCTACACACTATCCTATCTAGATACGATCTCGACGACCCACTGCGGTTGCTCCAAGTCCACGTTGGCACATTTGGGTGTTCGAGTCGGTACCTGTCAGACAACTGGAAGCGTCTGAGCAGGTCTTTGAGGCCTTTGCATCCCCTTCTAGTTTTGTCACTCCCCACGTAATCTAGATGCGTGTCCAAAGTAGCATTTCAATCCCCCACTAAAAGTAAGGGACGAGACGTTCCCAGGAATACTTCTAGACGTCGAAAGAAGTCCGACCGACCTGTTAAAGGAGGCACATAAACTGCCAGCAGCCGAAAAGCGCCTCCATCGCTGCCGTCCACATCTAGGACAACCAGTCTACCCTCCGGGTCCGTAAATATCGTCTTTACTTGGAGATCCAGACTCTTGCGAAAAAGAACCGCCGTACCACTACCGCCCATCCTCGGCAAACAGGGAGAAAAATCAATGTTAAACTGTCCGCCAAACATGGACTTTAGGGCCCGCGGTTCATGGAGTCTGGTCTCACTAATGGTTATGATATCCAAATTGTGTGACTTGATGTCATTTAAGAGGTACCCTTGTTTCCAAGGGGACCCCAAGCCACGCACATTCACACAACCAATCTTCACCATGATTCTATTTAAATATGTGCTTTAAAGCACAAAACAAAAGGAATAGTGAGTTACTTACCGTTCGAAAGTTTTGTTTCCTCCTTGGATTTTTCACCAAGGAGGCTATTGTACAATTTTTTGCACAAATATTTTTGACATCCCCCTACCGAGTTGGGGTAGAGAGATTTTATTTTGTGGTGCAATGCTGGTGATACATGGTAAATTTTAATGTTTTGGCGGTGTTGTGTGTGGGTGGTTGTTTGTTTTGATGTCGTTATTTGTGATGTTTGTTTTAGTGTTGATGTATTTCATCAACTCTGTGTTTGTAGTGTCTATTGCTGTTAGCATTGTTTTTTGCATATTACTATTGGTGTTAGGAGTATTTTCGGGACATGTGAATCTCCCTGCTTTGCTTGTGTTTGCATTTTCTTTTTTGTTTTCTTCTTATTGCGCTTCCTCTTTCCTTTCGTAGCTATTTGCCACTCCTCCTCACTCTCTTCATCCGATGAGAATTCTGAGGAGTCAGAAAGCGGTAACGGCAAATTTTGTGCGTCTGTGTGTGTTTCTGTGAGTGTTTGTGTTGCTGTTTTTGTTGGTGTTGGCTGCTTGTTATTTGTGTGTGGTGTATGTGATATGGGGGAGGGAGAGGCAGTCTTGGAATTTTCTTTTTTTTCTCTTCTGTTTTTGCAGTTTCTGTTGTCTTTTCTGTTGGGGGTATTTGGTAGTTGCTTCTGTTGTTGTTGTTGTTGTTGTTTTTGTTTAGCGGCCAGTAGGCAGTCCTTTTTCAGATGTGCCTCGCTGTTGCATAAGTAACAGCGAGGCTGCCTGCCCTCTACCACCACATACAGCTTGTGGTCCTCCGCCAGTCTAATGTTTGGAGGAATCTTCCGTGAAGCCTCCTCCGTGATGTGGAGAAGGATTTCCAGATCCCCCCCAGTTCTTTTCCTCTACGACCGTAATCTCCAAAATATTTGCCTCCTCCATTTCGAGGCATACGGCTGATACTACCCATTGGGTGTCCACTTCTGATGGCACGTTTTTTATAATTACTTTGGTCACTCTCTGTCCAAGATAACTCGGTATCATCACCAAGTTATCTGTGCGGAGAGAGAGTGTCGAAAATTGCTTCGCTAAATTTTCATTTAAAAAGCGCACCTGTACCGTGGCAAATTTCCGTCCCCACGTGTCATGCTCTTGATGAGCACATACGGGCCTAAGGTATATCTCGATCTTTTCTGTGCTAAAATGTTCTGCACGTCTGGTTTTTGTGTTTACCAGTTTATAAATGATGCATTTTTGTTTTTTTGTTCTATAATTTCTTTTGGGATATTTATTTTAACATCATCGCCTTCTTTCGTAAGAAGGGATTTTGTGTTTTTAATTTGTTGTTGTGTGAATGTCACTATTTTCCTTTTTTTCTTTATAGCATCGGCGAAATTTGTTTTTGTTGTGCTGGCGGACATGTTCTTTTGAATATTTTTGTTTATGTTGGTGTTGGTACTGCCGGGTTCAAAGGTGGTGGTAGTGGCAGCAGAGTTTGTTGAACAGGTGGTGGTGTCGGTGCTGACGGCCGATACATTTGCGTCCTTGTTGTTGTTGTTGTTGTTGTTGTTGTTGTTGGTGGTGGTGGTGATGATGGCGTCAGCAGAAATGGTGTTTACGTCAGAGACATTTGTGACGGTTTTTACGCATGGTTTTGTAACCATGGTTACAGTTTTGTTTTTGTTGTTCGTGTTGGTGGTGGTGACAGTGCTGTTAACAGTATCCATGACGTTGACAGCTTTGACTTTAGAATCTGTTGCTTCATTCTTTTTTTTCGATGTCTGCTGTTGTTTTGGTGTGTGTGCGCGTGCATGACTTATTTTTTTGTTCTCCTAGCGTCTCAAGTCTAGGAAAATGTTCGTTCATCAAAGTTTCTGTCCAGCGTTCTATGACTATGTTTCTCGACATTTTTCAATGTCGAGAAGAAAATATATAATTTTAAAAAGGTTGAAACTGCCCCTAAGGGCCAATTCCTACCTTGAAAACACAATAAAAAGAAAGTTATGTGCTTCACACACCTTATATACAAAAAATTCCAACAAAATGTGGGCAATAAAAGGTCAAAAAGAGGTTTACCTCTGCAGCCGATGTGACAGCACGTCCGTCAGATAGATAGATAGATAGATAGATAGATAGATAGATAGATAGATAGATAGATAGATAGATAGATAGATAGATAGATTATATATTATTGTAAAATGTGTCCATCCTTTTCCGACTTAAGTTGCTAGTTCAGAGCATTTGACTGCTATTTCTAAAAAAGAAATGCTGTTTTCTAGCTGTATCAGTTGAGGTTTCAGCCAAACCGACCTTTGCTATTTCATCCCGTTCGTTTCGATAAATTAATGATCAATAATTTATCGAAAATCAGTTCAATTTAAACCAGACACCACATGTACATTTACAGAGATACTGGTCAAAGAGCATATTTAATGACGACATTATCATTATCACCATCAGTATCCTCATCACTATCATCGTCGTCATCATCATCATCATCATCGTCATCATCGTCGTCGTCGTCATCATCATCATCGTCGTGTAAACCTTCACAATTGTCACCATCGCCACCTTTCCTGTCACTGACAACGTTAATACCATCACCAATACAGCCATCACACACATTCACCGCCATTACTTCCTACAAGCGTTCCGTCCAAAACTTCCACTGCGCCACCATCTCCACTACCACCATCTATTCAATTTAATTAATGTTGTAACCTATAATATTGACTAATAACATCATATAAACGATGGAGAGCGGGGAGACTGTGTGGAGATGAGATGATAACCTAACATGTAATATGTAATCAATTATTTCTATTGGACAAAAACAGTAAAATGGCTGCTGGAGGCTGTGTTGCGGTTCTCGAGGTCGGTGGCCACTATTGCTGCGTAGGGAACCGGTTAAAGTAAGTACAAATGAGGCGAGGGTAGAGGAAGTGAATACAAATACAAGAGAGGGAGATATGGAGAGGAAAGACGGAGAATATGAAGGAATTTCTTTTTATGTTATGGGGCTAGTTTGTGGTTTTTCTGGTTCTTTTTTTTAATTTATTTTTTCTTCTTCGCTGATTTTGGGTTGATTCGTGGTTTTGGAAACTGAATTCGTTGCGAATGTAAACAAAAAAAAAATTACTGATCAATTTTTAATTAAACATCCGTAAAAATCCTAAATATTGAATTAAAGAAGACCCACAATGATCATGATGATGGCGATGATCATGATGATGGCGATGATCATGATGATGGCGATGATCATGATGATGGCGATGATCATGATGATCATGATCATGATAAATATCACGATGATGAAGATGATGATGATGGCAGCCAACAGTTTTGGAGAGTAGACCCAAATAAACGCAACCTTGTTTTTGACTGGTCTTTATTTCATCGATTGCAGAAGGATCAAAAGCAAAATGAATTATTGAACGATTATTTCAAATCAGAAAACTAAAGGGCTAATAATAATAATAATAATAATAATAATAATAATAATAATAATAATAATAATAATAATAATAATAATAATAATAATAATAATAATAATAATAATAATAATAATAATGATAATCATTATTATTGTTGTTATTGTTGTTGTTGTTACTATAATAAATGCAACAACAAGGTATTAGTCATAAATTCTTTAGCAGTTCCAGCTGTTACTTATAGCTACAATGTGTTGAACTGGAATATCAGTAAAATAAAGAAAATTGGCAGGAAATTACGCAAGCCGCTGAGTTGTAATACGATACACCACCCAAAGGCAGACGTGGTACGTCTTTGCGTTTTCAGAGCCAAAGTAGCTCGAGGCTTGGTCTAATATGAACTCTCTTACAAAATCACAATTGGACAATCCACATAACTTGAAACATCTAACAACTGGATGCTAAAGCTTGTTGAAAATCAAAAGAGGCGTAAGAAACTTCATTCAGTCATGAAGGAGAGCAAAATATTGGCTACTGAGTTCGTGCATGATATCCAGGCTGAACAACATGAAAGAAGTGCGACAACTGTTGTTGCAAAGAAGGTGAAATTAATGACAAAGAAAACAGCGCATGAACAGTTGGCTGATAGGTGGGAGCAGAAACATCTGCATGGCGATTATTTGGCCCTTACCAGACAAGCTGATGTTGACCGGAGGCTCATCCATCAGTGGCTGTGGAGCTCAGAGTTATAGGGAGAGAATTAAAGGATTCATCTTGGTTTCTCAAAATCAAAGTGTATTGAAACGGAACTACCACACGAATATTAGGAAATGGAGTAGACCCAAAGAGCCTATTCTGTAACGATGAGGTTGAAACAATGGACCACCTAATCTCTGGATGTAAAGTTTTAGCACCAGTGAAGTGTAAACCAAGACATGACAGTGTTGGCCAATATCTCTCTACTGGTTAATATGTCGGCATTATAAAATCAAAATTGTTGACAAATGGTATAAGCACCTCCCTAAGGCTGTAACTGAGGGAGATGTAACGATTCTTTGGGACTTTCCACTAGATACAGACAGCACCAGCAAAGCGAATAACCAGTATTTTGTTGTGAAAGATCAAAACAATAAAGTTTGTTTATTGATCGACATGAGTATTGCTTGTGATCATAATATCTCGGCAAAAGAATTTAGGTCTGTTTCCAGAATACTTAAGTACTTATACTCTTTGTCATTAACCTGTACCATAACTTTCCCGTCTGGTAATACAATTCCTTCCATCTTATCAATTCTACCTCTCTTCAGTAGTAGCACTCCACACTTTTTTAGGCCAAATTCCATTCATATGTCCATACTGAATATATGAACTGTCTGTACAAGAGAATCAACCGGTTCATAGGATTTCCTGCAATGTTTTTGATCATCCACGAACAGTAGGCGGTTTGCCTTACACTCACATCCTCCCGACTCCTAACCAGCTTTTGCAAACAACAAAGACATCTCTATGATGTCCGCTCAATTCTCCAATCGTCCATACTGCTCGCCAGAAACTTCTCAAGTTAGCTGCAATCTCAGACATTTCCAAACATTCCATTATCCAACTGTGTCACCATGCCATAAGCCTTGCAGTAATCAATCCAGGCCATAGCAAGGCTTGTGTGATCCCTTTTACAATCTTTAAGAAACGCGTTATCAATCAACAATTGATCTTTAGTTGCACTGTTTCTTCTCCTAAATCCATTCTACTCTTCAGGTAGTGATATTCATAAATTGCCTCAGCAATGTTCCACAAAAGGGTGAGGCAAGAGGTAGGTCTAAAGTTGTTCACTGCATTTATTTTGCTGAATTCCTTCAAACACAAGATCATTCTCCTAAAGCTTAGCCATCCCAGCAACCTCTCTTTTGCCATTCAAAATTTTATTCAGTTGTTCAGCAATTCTTACATGAATGGTCCTCAGCTTTTTCAATTGGAATCCTTGGACTCCATCTCTACCAGGAGCCTTCTAATTTAGCATCTTTCTACATTGGATAGTTACCATATCAAATGTTATCTCTAATTCTTCCTGGAGATTGTCTCCAGTGTCACTTCTAATTTTGTTGGAAACCTACGTCCTGTATCACCCGTTCTTCATATCTCTTGATCTTTGCAGCTTTGACAAGTACCCTTTGGTTCAGTTCTTCAATTATTAGGTCGTCAAGTATGAAATTTGTAGAAAAGAGAAAAAAAGTTTGCTAATGTTTTATAAATACAATGAATAGTTTTATTCTTCAAAGTATGCATCCATATTGTCAATACACTTTTGCCATTTCAGCGGTAGCTTGTCCAGCCCGAAACTGTAAAAGCCAGGCAATCGTGAGTCACTAAAATCTTAGAAGACTTGCTTTACAGCATCGTCGGAATTAACATTTTTTTCCTATCAAAATGTTATCCAAATTCTGGAAGAAGTAGTAGTCAGTGGGGGCAAGATCAGGTGAGTATGGAGGATGATGGAGAACTTCCAACTCCAACTCCTGTAGTTTCGCCAATGTCATTTTTGCGATGTGTGGTCTGGTGTTGTCTTGCAATAAGATAGGAATGGATCTGTTGACTAATCTAGGTTGTTTTTATTATTTTTTTTGTAAGTTTTTGCATCATTTGGTCCAGTTGGCGGCAATATACTTCGGCCGTGATTGATGAGCCAGGTTTAAACAACAAAGATAATTCACGGGCACTTTCATATGGATCTGACTCGACGGTTGCTTTCAGTTCGTCATTCTCTACCTTTGTTTCTTGTCGACCGCGTTGCTCATTTGTGAGGTCAAAGTTACAAGAACGAAATTTTGAAAACCAATTTGATACTGTCTGCTGTGTATTACCACTAGAATGAAATACTCCATTAATATTCCGAGCTGTCTGTGATGCTGTATTTCCAAGAAAGAACTCATATTTGAAAACTGTACAGCGCAAAATTAATTAGAATAAAGAAATAGATGTGTCAGCTTTCTAACGAAAAATAAAGACTGACAAAATATAATAATGGCACAAAATGAGAAGCTGTCAAATTTTACCATATACCGTACGACAAATTTCATACTTGACGACCTAATATTACAGTAATCTCGGCTCTCAGCGAAGGACGCGGAGTGCTGCGAAAGGCCGATAACAGTCTTTGATATACGGGAAGCAATGGCAAGCTACAAGAGGGGTAAATCGCCTGGTTTGGATGGTCTACCCTACGAGCTTTACACTTACACGCCAGACTTGTTCGACGACCTCTTAGTAAACGTTTACTGCAACTGGCAACAGAATGGGAGAATTCCCAGTTTTGTGAGTCGAGTCGTGGTGGGGTTGGTGAGAAAAGACCCGAACAAGTGGGATTGTATTGACAACTTTAGGCCCATAACTCTGCTGAATGCAAAGTTCAAAACTTTGTCCAAGGTATTAGCTAGGAGGTTGATGCTTGCCATCGATTATCTGGTAGGGGAGGCACAAGCATGTGCCGTCCCGAAAAGATCCATCCACGACAACCTCCACCTCATGCGATAAATCACTGGAAAAAATGGCAAAAAACCTAGCCAGGGTGAGGCCCTGATCAATTTAGATCAGTCTAAAGCTTTCTATAGGATCGACCATCTATATTTGGCGGCAGTCCTCAAGGCAGCTGGTTTGGGGCCTGTTTTCAGGGGCTGGATCATTCCAATGCACAGCAACATCTGTTCAGTGGTCAGAGTTAACGCTCACCTCTCAGTACCAACAACATCGTGCGCTCGGTCCGGCAAGATTGCTCCCTCTCGTCTTCCTTGTATGTACTGACTCTTGAGCCATTACTACACAAACTGTAGGCGTTGAGAGGCGTCTTGCATGACCTAGGTTGTGAGAAATGCGTGTCGGTATACGCCCACGATGTCACCGTAGTGGTGTCAGATCATAAACACATAGAAATTATTGGCACCGCTCTCAGGGAATACGAGGCGGTTTCAGGAGTGACGATTAACGAGAAAAAATCAATATGCTTGCGGCTCAGCACCATACCGTCCAACTGCGTCGTTGAGCGCTGGATGGACGGACCGGTCAAATTGCTCGGGATCTGGTTTGGTCCGGACCTCCTGATGGACAAAAACTGGAACAAGGTAACGAGCAGGCTGACCACTCTCACACAGAAATGGACCGAGAGAAAGCTATCCCTGGGAGGTCGGGCAGAGGTGGCTAGCGCGTATATCACGTCCATCATCTATTATCGCTTGACCGTCGTGCCTTGTCCCGGTCACATTCTGATTACGTTGGATCGTATACTATTCCGCTTCTTGTGGAAGGGACGCGTCCCGGTGGTTAGGCGGTCTATCTGCTGTCAACATCCTCTGCGTGATGGTCTGAGCATGCCGTGGTTGATGATGTGCAGACATGCGCTGAAGGTACGACATCTCCAGTGATTCCTTGACGGTGAACAGGCGTGGTCACCGTTCGCCAGACACCTATTTCCGCAGCTAGTTTCTAAAGAAATAAGTCTGCTGTCTTGGGTAAAACAGAGACCGAGCGGAGTATTTGAAAAGTGGAATGCCTTCAAGCGCTCACAGTCCTCTGCTAATCGGACACTGTGATAGGTGGAACGTCCATTTTAGCTTTATACAGAGGATTAGTGGAGGAAAAGTGCGACGACATTCTTGGGGAGACCGTGGGCGTCGAAGATCAGCTAGTCGCTCTTTTCCGGAGAACTTTCGGCTAAGGACCGATGGATAATTTCTAAAAATCTCTGACCTGGCAGTGCTACCAGGAGCTTTGCTTGTTCGAGATAAACTTTACAGGCATGAAAGTGCCGTCAGCCAAGCATGTCCTAGATGCGTGCAGGACGACGAGACGGACCTGCATGCTCTCCGTTCCAGTGCCCGAGCATTACTGATCTGTCGGTTTATGTCAAACACCTGCTGTCACGTGTGGGACGGATCCGGCTGTCAACTGAATTCATTGTGAATATCGCCTCTTCACCTTCCTTAACTTGGTGGCCATGACATAAGAGGTTGTATGGTGGTCGAGCTTGAAGGAGCTGAAGACAAACACGTTTCTCTTTGAACTTCTTCAATTTTCAATTGAAAAAGAAGATAAGGGTAGAGAGGGAAGTGTTGTCTCCTAGCTAGTATGCTGAAAGGTGGATGAAAGTGGCGAGAATGGTGCGAGTGAACGGGCCCGCCCTGATTATACACCTGTAGTTGGAAAAAAGGAAAGAAAAAAGACACCTGCCCCAAAACTCAGAGTACCCATGGTCTTTTTATGGGTTTTTTCCATGAGTAGCCCTCGAACGTTTCCTCCTTATGGAGGATTACACGTTGTTGATTTCTTTCTTTCTTTTTCTTTACTTTCTTTTTCTTTTCTTTGTACTTTAATTTTGTTAGTTTTGTTTACACGCAAAACCTTCACAACACACACTCACACATACACTCTTTGTTTTGTCCTGTGCTGTCCATAATGTTTTTCATAATGTAAACCCTTGTGGTTAATAAAGAAATCATTATAATAATAATTATTATTATTATTATTATTATTAGTAGTAGTAGTAGTAGTAGTAGTAGTAGTAGTAGTAGTAGTAGTGACAATCTACAAAACCTTGCACGCACAGGCTGATGTTGACATATGTTTCTTTATATTTCTACGGAGACGGAGAAGATGGAAGATGAATACTGGTAAGTGACGCAGGCCGGGGGGGGCAGAGGGGGTTGAGTAAATAAGTTGCTGTGATCGGGTGCTTTCATAAGTGTGTGAGGAGAGGATTTCTTAAGTAGAAGAATACGGAAAAAATATAATAAAATATTCATAACCAAAAAAGTAATGATATGAATAGAGAAAGTTAAAGGGAACTTTTTTTTTATTTCTACAAAATACAGACGGCTATCAAATTATCATTGCAACGGTTATAGAAGAATGTTTTGAAGAGTGAAAGTGTTTGATGCTAGCAACGCAAGACCAAATACTCAGAACGAGGCTCCTCAGAAACAATAAAGAACCCGGAGACATTTTGGCGGCATGTAGGATGGTTGGTGAAAGAGAAGATACATTTGCATGTGTAGTGTGTGAATATATAATACTTCTTTCACGTGTTTCAAACATTTGACTGCGGCCATGATGGAGCACAGCCTGCGAGAATATTTTATAAGCCTAGCACCGACCGCTTTGTTTTTTTTTACCGAATTGCCAAATTAGAGGGACGTAAACGCACCAACACCGGTTGTCAAACGTAGGAAACAAACACAAACATACATATATATATATATATACGTGAATGTGTGCGAGTGTGCGTGTGTGTGTGTGTGTGTGTGTGTGTGTGTGTGTGTGAGTGTGGTTATATTTATATGCGGGCTTGTTTCAGCTTCCGTCTCCTAAATCTACCTCACAAGGTTTTGGTCGGCTCGGAGCTGTACTAGAAGACCCGTGTCCAAGGTAACATACAGTGAACCCGAAACTGTGTGGTTGGGTCTTCATTTTGCCCTCAATCATCTTCTATAAGTTTTCTCAGGGGCAGCACTTTCCTCTCTGCCCTCACCTTCTACTTCAAGTGTTGTTTGGAGAAACAGACGAGGACTTGTTCTGAAAAGTAAATTTCTGTCTCTAAATATTTCAACCACGTTAACCATTCAACTCCATTTTTCACAAGTGTCACCAGACAGAGTAAAACTATTCGATCTTCTATATCAAGGGAAGTTATGGTACCATCCTCGGGATACACTTTGTTGACAGACGGATCTGTCCTACACATGATGACAGCTGTTCAACATAACTCACAAATCAGCCGTGTACGGACCCTGACCACGTGTGTGTCGCCACACGATTTCGACATCCAGCATCTTGGACAGGTTCGGGTGTTGGTGACGCAAATACGGTCATGTCTAAACAAGTAACACCCTCTGTAGCACCATCAAAGATTTTGTGAACTTCTCAGGAGATTACGCACAGTACCCTTGTCAATTCCCAGACTCACTCTCAGACCATCTTCGCTCTCATTCTCCATTAATTCTTTACAGAATACAAGAATTATCTTTCGGCTGAACATATGCAGAATGTTTGGCATAGTTTCAGTTGCCAAGCTCCGACCACAGGATCGCAGCTCCATTACACAGACAAATTACTGGAAGGCGCGTTTCAAGAACTGACATCACAACTGTTCACCATCTTCGCCGCTGATCATTCTCTACAGATGTCTGCGTCTGTTAGTTGTTACGCAACATCAGTCAGGACATCTTGCGACAACATTGTATGGCGTGTTTTCAGCAGATACCAATCGGTCAAGAAACAAATCGAAAACTACCAGAAATCGAAATAAAATATATAAAGGATAAAAATCTATATTACAAAAATACTAATAACGAAAACAAAACGAACAGTAAAAATAACAAAAACAAACACTCCAGAATTCTTTTAATGCGTATTAAACAAAATAAAGAAATAAAAAAAGAACAGAACAAAAGAAATGTAAGAACTTTACGGAATGCTGAACAACGACGAAATATTAGAAATGGAAATCATACATATCACAACGTAAATATGGAAAGAATCAAAGAGTAAAAACTTATACAAACAGAAAGTGACCCCCAAAAGAAAACCATTTGCCGATGAAATAAAAGCAGTAGTAACGATATGTGAACTTCGACTGAATAAAATCAGGCACATACATCAATATCACCAGGTTAATGGAAATACTATCTACAAAAGACTTTGTATTTAAAAGGGAAATGGATATTAACTAAAATTTACTTAGAAGAAATAAGTCAAGGAAACAACATACGAAATAGATGTACAGAAAAATGATAGAAAATAAAAGATTTTCTCTCATTCCTTACTGAAGTCAATAATGAAACTACGCAAAAGTAAAAAGAAGTAGGGATACAAATACCACAACAGGAACCATTCAAAGTATTCTTGAAACAAAGATTCATCTCTAGATTGCAAGGAATCAGTCGGTATGAAAAGTGGCAACGATTCTTGGCAATCGGTCTTGTTTTGATTATGTACCCGTAATTTAGTAGTTCGGCAAAGAAGAACGATGAAATGAGCAGTAAACTTTATAAAAATAATTGCTGGAGCCAAGCTTTTCAACAAAAAACCTTCAAGGCGGTGCTCCAGCATGGCCACAGTCTAATGAGTGGAACAAGTAAAAGATAAAAATTGTTTTCCAGAAGATTTTAAAATGGTTTAGACGTGTGAGGAATATAAATGTAACCAAACGCTGTGGAAGGAGGGGAAAAGTGTCTTGGAAAATTAATTACTTGTTTATCCGAAGGATTTTTTAGAGTGTTCCTCACGCATTGATCCTGAGAATATTAATGGAGCCCCGCCATAAGGTGCTTACATTAGATACTGGTTTTAGATTTTGGCACAAAGCCATCAGTTTCGAGGAAGTAAATCGATTACATCGACCCCTGTACTTAACTGGTACTTATTTTATCGACCCCGAGAGAATGAAAGGCAAAGTCGGCTTCGGCGGAATTTGAACTCGGAACGTAAAGACAGACGCAAGGCCGCTAAGCAGTAACAATTCTGCCAGCTCGTCGCCTTTAGATATTGTTACTCCGCACGCATGGTTCCCGAAATTCTCTACAACACAACACTTTGTGTCGGATAGCTGAGATGACTACGTAGGTGGGCTCAGCAAACCAACTTGCTTAAAAGCAGTAGTCAAAGAAGTCAGAAGTGTGGAAAATAACAAACAAAACCGTGGAGTATAACCAAAATATAAGAACTTTAGGCAATAACATTTATGGAATAAATAGACAGTTCTTTCGGAAATGTTTAGAGTTCTTTCATTTACCTCTGAAATGTGTAGACTTCTTGGTACTACTTAAATACAGAGGTCCTTAAAAACTAACCCTAAATTTAATCTTAACCTTAACTAACCCTAAAACTAACCCTAACCCTACGGGACCCCTGTATTTAAGCAGTGCCGACTTCTTTTGGTAAGCTCTTCTTTTATTCACCACTCTAATGATTTATTTTCTAACTTTTTTTTAAAAAGTATTCCTTCTATTTTTTCCACCGACTGGACTCTTGTTACTTTTGAATTCATGGTACCATTCCCCCTTCTTTATGTTGCCAAGTTCACAATTTTCGCAGCCAGTTCAAAACCTTCCACCGTTCACATTAACCACCGAAACCAACTTCGCACTCGACACTAAATACTGTGTCAACTGTTTCACGCGAATTTTACCCATTGACCGCATGGCACCGGATCCTACGTGAAAAACCGCTCACGTCGACTTTCATAATGTCACCCATCGCACGTCGTCTGCCAGCACGAACTCACACTCCACGTGGGCAATAGTAGTGTTTATACTTCGCCCACTCCATAAAAGCGCCAGAATCATACCACCTATGCTTTAAACAGTCACGTGGCCACAAAGTACTTTGTTTTCGTCTTCGCTTGCAAATCAGAGAGCGGTGTTCTAATTCGCGCCGCACGAATGAGAAATTATCTGAATATAATTTTTTTGGTTCGTAACAATATATTAGATATAAGCAGAAGGAATGGCAAACAATTTCTGTTGATAGAGGTAAAGGAAGGAAAAATAAAAACTAACCTCAGTCTATTACTGATAGAATATTCCAATGAGAATTTTCAAAGGGTACATCCCTTTACTTGTTCTCTACCTGGCAATAACACATTTAATCAACACGTCAAATCCGTTTGGAATCCGACAGAAATGACAAGGAAGGACGAGCTCTTTTCTCCTTTTTTTTTTTTAAGAATTGTCTCAAGCTGCAGGCTGTAGATTATAAACAACTCGAAACATTGTTATAGGGATTACTTGTACGTACGAGGGGAACTGATAAGGGATTAGGATAAGAAAATGCTCCAAGAAAATTTGGCGAAGAGAGGAATATTAATGAAGTGGAATGTTTCTGTGTTGAGAATGTTACAGATAGAAGATTTAAGGTCACACAAACATTTATCAATATTTCGATGTCGATCAGTTTGACAGATCATACATACATACAAACATATTCACGCACACACACGCACACACACACACACACACACACACACACACATACATAAACACAAATATTCACCTATACATGCACACATGAAAGAAAGAAAAGGTTAGGAAGAAATATGATATTTCCATTCGAAAAATACTTAGAATAAAATTTCTCACCACGTACACAAGGCACGCAGATCTGAGATAGTGAATGCAACGACAGCGCGCTATAATTATTAAAGCGTGTTATTATATTATAATAGTATTAATAATAATCATCATTTCTGATACGGGCACAAGGCGTAAAATTTCAGGAGAGTGGATGTTAGTCGATTACTTCTACTCCAATGTGCAGCTGGTACTTGTTATATTGATGCTGAAAGAATGAAAAGCAAAACAGACCTCGGCGGGATTTGAAGTCAGATAGAAGAAATGTTGCAACAAATGCCGCAAATCGTTTTTGCCGATGCTCTATCGATTTTGCCAGCTCACTGCCATAGCTGCAAAGTAGGTAACCCTTCCTCAATGCATCAAAAAGTTCCATTTATGTTGATGAGATGTAAAAGTAGAAAATCGAAAATATATGTCGACAAGTTTGAAAAATATCCAATAGATTATTACTCTTTACTCTTTACTCTTTACTCTTTACTCTTTTACTTGTTTCAGTCATTTGACTGTGGCCATGCTGGGGCACCGCCTTTTAGTCGAGCAGATCGACCCCAGAACTTATTCTTTGTAAGCCTAGTGCTTATTCTATCGGTCTCTTTGGCCGAGCCGCTAATTTACGGGGACGTAAACACACCAGCATCGGTTGTCAAGCGATGTTGGGGGGACAAACACAGACGCACAAACTTATACACACACATACATATGTATACACACACACACATACATATACGACGGGCTTCTTTCAGTTTCCGTCTATCAAATCCACTCACAAGGCTTTGGTCGGCCCGAGGCTATAGTAGAAGACACTTGCCCAAGGTGCCACGCAGTGGGACTGAACCCGAAACCATGTGGTCGGTAAGTAAGCTACTTACTACACAGCCACTCGTACGCCTATTCGTGAAATGTAACTCGACCTCACTTAATATAAAACGATATTGCTAATGGTCAGAGTAAATGTCGATTAGTTCATATCACATCTAAACATTTTAACAGAATATAAGACAAATGGAAAGTGGAAAGATGCAACACACACACACTAGCACACACACACACGCTCATACACTAACAAACACACACACACACACTAACACAAACACTAAGACACACACAGACACTCATACATACTCTAACACACACACCACTAACACACAGACACCACTAACACGCACACACGTATACACACACCGACACACACATATACACACACATATACACACACGCACACACGCATACTCACACACACGCACGCACAAACCAACACACATACACACATACGCACACACGCACACTCACACACACTCACGCACTAACACACACACACTCACACGCGTGCGCGCACACACGTACACACACGCATACACATACTCACACTTGCGCACGCGCACACACATAGACGCACACTCACAAACACACACACACGCATGCACACACACACACACTCACACGCACTCATAAACATACATAAGAAATTACAAACAACACTAATGGAAACCGTATTCTTCAGACCAAAGGCAGAAGAGAAGGATGTATTTTGAATCTGCTGCATCACAAGGACGGTGAGAGAGTTTTTCTAACTCCGCATTGTCACAAACGAATGATGTGCTATTTCGTGTAAATAACGATAATCAACAAAAAAAGGCCAAATCCCGCACCCAAAAGTCCAAAAAATGAAGAATAGGATGAATTAGAAGGAGAGAAATACATTTCTACATCAGATATCTATTTTTATTGTTACACACCACTGTTGTGGAAAAATAAACAAGACTATCAGAATATCTGCATTTAACTGCATTTAACACCTGGGAAGAAAATAATGGTGAATTAAAAATAAATTTAGTTCCCAGCAGGCGAAATAATTTAAAGATATATTCTAAAAAATTCAGCAAGTTATCAGACATAGAAATCGGGAAAAATAGTAAAAGTACAAACGCACAAAAAAAAAAAAATCAGATAATGAAAAATATTGAAGTTAAAAACATTGGAAACGTTAACCACAAAAGTTAGATATCGCATTTGAAATTGGAGGAAAGTTACAAATCACAATAAATCGAAACCCTAGCTTAGATAGAAAATAATAATTAACCACCACCGGAGCAAAGCAACGTCGACCAAGATATAGTAAAACATGAAATGGAGAATCATTGAAGAACACAAATTTCGAATGTAACAATACTGGTTTCAAATTCTGAAACAATTTTAGGGCAGAATGGTTAGTCGATTATCTCAACACCAGTGCTCAACTGGGGTTTTCTTTCCTGACCCTGAAAGAATAAAAGGAAATGTTGACGATGACGAGATTTGAACTTAAAATGTAGAGAGCCGAGAGTAATAGCTCTAAGAACTCGTCTACACGTTAACGATTTTGCCAGCTCGCTGCAGTGTCCATCGTGCTAATAAAAAGCTTAAAATAATTAATAAATTAAAATCGATTATACACCTTAGTATTAAAAAAAGAAAAGCTTAATCAAATTAAAATATTAACCATAAAATAGCAACGAGTTAATGAAAGTACAAATTTAGCCATTACAGAGTTAATAAGAGCAAATGCGAACTTCAATAAATGCGACAGCCGTAAAAGATGAAAAGAAAATTAGGCACTCTTTGATATCAACTCATATAGGAATATCGGTATCTAAACTATGGAGAAGGATAACGCAGCTAAGAGAATGCCAAGAGAAAGTTCCAGATAAAAAGTACAGCATCAGAACACTTAAAAGAAATCATGTCAGCTTGAGACGTCGGCCAGAAGTTACAAGGAAATGAAGAACTGGAAGATACCAAACAATTATGAAGCCCCAGATCTCTAGTTGGAATATTTAATGATCTGAAAAAGCCCGAAAGAGTTACTGCCTGTTTCACCAAAAGGAAACACATCTTAATCCTTCTAAATAAAGAAGTTGCAGGCCTCGAAAAGTTCAACCCTATAAACTGCTTTTTTATATCTTTCAATGATCCCACGACAATAATATCGCTGATGATAAATAATTAAGTGTAAAATATATTTACTTCTAGTAGAAGAGAAAAGATGCTGTCAGGGGATGTAGAGACGTATGATTATAATTAAAAGTCTCTAATTATAATCATCCGTCTTCTTAGGTAAAGAGACCATAATGGAAGTTTGAAACAACAGAATGAAAAGATGAGAGTAAAGTCTCAGACACCTAAACAAGAGTTGTTTATTGTCAAGCGTGTAGGATGTACGTGGCCATACATTTTCGACCAAAAGGTCTTGAGTTCGATACCTGATCCATGATCAACCTTGTTTTCTTCATTTCACTTCGTGAGTATAAAGACTGGTAGAGAGCCCAGCCGTCATCAGGTGACGTGGAGCGTCACCTGACTCAGTTGCTACCAAAACCATTTAAGGTGTGAAGAAGGACACATTCAGCTGTGGACTTCTATAGGCCTAGTTTCATTCTATTGGTAAAAGTGATGGTGCGTGGCCTTGTGTTTAGGTTGTTGGAGTCTTAAATGTCAGATTATGAGTTCCTTCTTGCAAAGGAGAGTGCGTTGTGCCCTTGAAGAAGACATTGCATTTCGCGTTGCTCTCGTTCATTTAGGGATGGGGAATGAGTTTTCTGCAAAGTGGTACTTCACTGACTACATAATATCAATGGCCCTTAATGACTTTTCATAAAGGATGGTGATACTGTCTAGTCTCTCGGAGTAAGTGTGTAGTTTACAGACATCGTCTATGAGGAGAAGTCATTCGTCGATACCCAAAGGCTAAGATCTATAGTAATGTTCGAGCGTACAGAAGCATGGTTCAGATTATCTGAGATGGATCGTGTACTGACACAAGTGCAACTCTTCCATGACCAAGAAAATTAAAATACAAGAAGTGTGTATCTGGAGAAACAAACATGGTTGACCTAACACGCTACCCTAAATAATGTCAGGCTTTATAAAATTTCTGTGTTATAAAAATGTGCATCTAATTATTTCCTATTTGTACATAAATATGAATAATACTGTATTTATCTCTTGTGCCGAAGGCGCGTGGTCTTAGCAGTTAGGATGCTGCACTTACGATCGCAAGATAGCGGTTTCGGTTCTCGGACCGGGCGGTGCGTTGCGTCCTTGAGAAAAACGTTTCGTTTCACGTTGCTCCAGTCCAATCGGCTGTAAAGGAGCGAACCTGTGATGAACTGACCTCCTGTCCTATCTCTGTCATATATACCCACTGGAAACCGGTTGACAGGCTCTATTGAGTCCTTCGTTGTCCTGGGGGTTAGGATGTTGCTCTCATGATCGCAGGATAGTGGATTCGGTTCTAGGACCGGGCAGTGCGTTGTGTCCTTGAACAAAACATTCCATCTCACGGATCGAAACAGGACACTTACTAGGTCTTGTCGAAATACATTTAAATCTTGGAATTCTAACAAAGTGAAATGCAACAATTTCTTCAAACCACGCAGAAAATTACCCTATATTATTCAAACAGCCAAAAACAAAACTGAATATTTTTTACCTTCTTAGTCCATACAATGTCTTTATTATAAATTATGAACCGCATCCTGCTCCCGTGACTTAAGATAAGGAACTGCATCGAATTCTCTTATTTATTTACAATTAAATGTTAAGTGTTTTGGGGGGTGAACACAGCACGGCGCTATAGGTGCTAGGATACGAACTCTCTACTTGCCATAGATTTGGCAGCCAATTGCAGACATCTTGAACATACAGAATTGAAATTAATGATGCGGTAACTAATATCAAGTGACTTGTTAATTTTAATGCAACGCAATCAGGAAAATAGCTAATTACATTAATGCATGAAACGGCAACAAAAGATCGAAATAACTCATTAGCGTTCGGGGAAATTCATTTACACGTTTTCATATCGTATTTTTTCCCTAGTTTTATTCGTTTAATATAGCAGATCACAATACATAGCTAACAACATCTAATTAGTCGCTAATGGCTTTCTGTTCCGCTTCACTAACTCAAACTATATAATTATTCATAGACTTCAGTACTCCGTTACATAGTAAATAGGCTTATGGACACTAGGTTCTACCCACAAGAGGCTTACGGGCGATGGATGCATTGGATCATTCCACGATAGTTTCTTTTTCTATTACCATCAATATTCAGTCAGAACTGTACATTACAGTCAAAGCTTAAACAATATCACTTTCATCACAAAGTAAACTTGCAGATAACGCGGTGAAAGAAATATCAAACACAGATTCTCTATTCTCTCGTGTCTTTCTGCTTCTCATCATCATTTCATTCTCTCTCTCTCTCTCTCTCTCTCTCTCTCTCTCTCTCTCTCTCTCTCTCTCTCTCTCCCCCTCTCTCTCTAATGCTAATATCAGTTCTTGTGTTAACAGTGATAATATCTGAAACAAGCATCTACATTTTAATTAATGTTATCTTTGTTAAGTAAATATCAAATAATTGGTTATCTTCCCGGCCATTTTCTAAAATATAGGTCTTTCAGTCGCGTTACATTCATTCTTTGGCGAGATACATTGGTCTAATACCAACTGGCTGGATCAACAGAGACAGATATCCAACTATAAGGTAGACAGTTACAATAAACCGCCACTGAGCACAGATTTTAACGACAGGAGAATTCTGTATTTAATAAATGTTTATTTACTCCGTTCCATTATATTCCTTAGTTCAAACCTTCAGGGCATTGAATGACAGAAGACTGAAAACTCAGAAATCAGGAAAACACATCAAGTATTCAATTCTCTCGCCGATGTTTACAACTTATAAAATGAAAGTAGTGCACAACAGAAATGATAGTATCTTTTGTTGTTAGCTTTACAAGTTTCATCGATCCTGAAGGGATCAAATCACACTTGGTTTCATAGTTATTTTAAACTTACAAATGAGAACAATAAAGATTTTCGAAACTTTATACTTTTAACGTTCAGGTCATATGGCCAAAATTAAATTCTTCGCCGTAGTTTCACTGTTTCTAAGGACATACATTGCTCCACTTCACCAAATTTCGGAATTATAAACGAATACTTATTTGATGGAGTGTTTAAAAGTTCCTGGCTTTTAGAGTATCAGAAAAGGCCTGGTGGAAGACCCAACCTTCCGAGTTCTTTTACAGGGCTTAGAAAAACTGAAGGACCACTGCAATAAGTGTGTGAATCTGGGGACGGGAATAAAATCATAATTTACTGATCCTCTTGCACTTTCGTTTACTCAAAGCCAACAACTTTTCAGCACCCCTCGTAAACTTGACTTACCTACGATATATTAGTGTCCTTTTACCTGTAATTACGATTGACTGTCATGAATTTAACTGAATACAAAACCAGGATTAAAATCTGATTTCACTTATGTTCTGACATTTTTACTATCTTTCCGTACTTCAATAATTCATGATACAATATTTTTAATGATGCAATTTTCTTAATCTATATATATAAAAATGAGAATGTGTGTCTGTCTGTCTGTCTGTGTGAATCCCTAAAACTCGAGAACTACGCAACCAATTTCATTCAAATTTTACACATGCCTTACTTAGGGTTCCAGTTGTGTTTTAGTCAAAAAAATTTTTAACTTCTTGCAGAGTTCGAGCCCACAGCAACATAATATCTCCTCCACTATTTAAGTATTACGTGTCAAAAGTGAAACAAAAACACTCATGTCAAATACTTTCACTTTAAAAATGAAACTATTCTACTAACTGAAACAATCACATTTCGATACTGTAATGACAGATACTTTCAGAGAGAGAGAGAAAGAGAGAAAGAGAGAGAGAGATGTATATGTATACATATAGATGTATATGTACACGTTATTCCACTAACTGAAACAATCACATTTCGATACTGTAATGACAGATACTTTCAGAGAGAGAGAAAGAGAGAAAGAGATGTATATGTATACATATACATGTATATGTACACGTATATGCATAGATATATAGATATAGATATAGATCTATATGCATACATGTATATGTATACACATGTGTAGATGTATATATATATAGAGAGAGATGTACATGTAATTTGTACACATATATACATATATATACATGCATACAGATATCTATACATATATACACCCATCACACACAAACACACACATTAGTCATTTGTTTTCTTATCCAAAACTACGTCAAAAGTACTGAACGGATCTTTATGAAATTTGGAAATTATATTCTATGTATAACGGCCATAACTCCCATGAAAATTCATATATTTTTGATGTTGATGAAATTTTAACCCGAACATAACAGATGAGCATTATTTGTAATTCAACGGTACAACAGTGTAAGACTACCCTTTCAGATATACTTACATTGTGATTTCTGCAATGTGGTGCATAAATTGTCAAGTAAATGAGGCGCATCTTTGCCTCCAGTGATTCACTTGCAAAGTGTTGAGTAAAATTATTTTGTTGCAGACCTCCTTTGGGTCTTTTTATTATCACTACGACACATATAGTCCCCAGTTGGTAACAAAGCCCTCCTAGATGAGAGACTGGCATTCCACTTAATGTCTATGTTCCATGCTGGCATGGATTGGAGAGTTATTAATGTAGAAATATGGTATCGTAGCTACTAACAGTTGAAGGTTGCGTAGTCTAGACGGCGTTTTTAGATTTCATTATTCTCTTTAACCCGGGCAAAGCCGGGTATTTCTGCTAGTCTTATATAAAATGAGGTAAACAGAAACAATTTTGAAATAATTTTCGCTTGTTTATTAAACTTTGCATTTCAGTAAACTCTCAGTCATTGCGAATAAGATCTTCGTCTCCAGTAATTGCCTAGGGTTCTGCAAAGACAAAAACCTTTCTACTTACAAAAAATATATTCAAAGAATGGAGATAAATTACCAAAGAGGATTTCGAAGACGCAGCTGTTGTATTGTGAGCAACCTGAATTTAACGTTTAATGGAGAAATAAAAATTTTTCATGGATAATTGTGTGCGGCAGAGTGGTGCCAAATATCAGAGAAAGAGTCAATTTATAATTGCGTTAATGAAGATAACAATATAATTTTTAATAACATGTGTTGACGGCGGCGGCGACGGTGGTGGCAGGGTGTATAAATTTTGTCATAGTAATTAATGTTGATGCCCATTTTAAATAATGCTTTGTAAAGCTCTTTGTCTTTAATTTAATCAGATAGTTTGATGCATTGTCACAAAAACAAAATTTTTAAAAAACTGTCTAATATTTCAAAAGTAACAAGCTAAACATCAACCTCAGTGATATTTCACACACACACACACACACGCAGATGCATGCATATGTACACATATTACAACCATGTCTGCATGTCTTCATAAACTAGTAAAATTCTTTACAAAATGTTATTCTACAAAAATTTTCTAGATGTGGCTGTCGCCGTCGTCGTCGCCGTCAAGACATTATTAAGCCTATTGACATCGATGTGGCTACTGTTATTAGTGTTTCTGTTGTTGTTGCTGTAGCTGACGACGACGACGACGACGAAGAAGAAGAAGAAGAAGAAGAAGAAGAAGAAGAAGAAGAAGAAGAAGAAGAAGAAGAAGAAGAAGAAGAAGAAGAAGAAGAAGAAGGAGAAGAAGAAGAAGAAGAAGAAGAAGAAGAAGAAGAAGAAGAAGAAGAAGGAGAAGAAGAAGAAGAAGAAGAAGAAGAAGAAGAAGAAGAAGAAGAAGAAGGTGAGCTCCGTTAACGACAGCGACCTCACAGATTGTTGTCATCTCTGTAAGCCGCATAGAACCAGCGGTTTCAATGGACATTTGTCTGCGCGTTATGTTTCAAAGAGGATCTAATATTTTGACAAGCTATCTGATCGTTTTAAATGGAGAGGAAATTAATTATACAAGCATAATGAGAAAAATTAACATTTCTTCATTATATTTGCTTAATTAATTTATTCGCTATGAAATTGATGCTATTATAATTCGCATCATTTTCATATAAATACATCTGCTTTATTTTTTTTTATTCTTTCAATTTTTAACTTTATACTTTGAGAATCTCGCAGCACCAAACATGTGAACCGGTTCTTTTGTTTCTTTTATCTTTTACTTGTTTCAATCATTAGAACATGACCATGCTGGGGCACTGCCTTGAAGGGTTTACACGACCCTAGTACTATTTTCCTGTAAGCTTGGTACTTGCTTTGTCTATTCTTATCGTCGAACCGTTAAGTTACGATGATCCAGCTTTCAATATGGCCGTAAAAACAAATATAGGTAGGGAATTCTTAAAATTAGTCTCTAGACATTTTCAATCTGACCATAAGTTTTATAGAATATTTAATAGAAGAACGCTTAAGATCAGCTATTCTTGCTGCAAAAACTTCGCCTCTTTTATTAACCAACACAACAGTAGGATAATTGCAAATTATCATAGTGCCGATTCTCTTCTTAAAAATTGCAATTTCAAAGATGGGATCTCCTGTCCGTTGGAAGGAAAATGTCTGGAGAAAGGAATCGTGTATAGAGCCAAGGTGCAGATAAAAGGCTCACACAAATATAGAACTTATACAGGGGCTTCTGAAAATTCTTTCAAAACTCGATTTTATTCGCATAGAAATTCTTTCAGATACCCCGAAAATAGGACGAAGACCAGCCTGGCAAAATATGTCTGGGAATTAAAAGAAAAAGAAGCCCGACCTTTCAACGTGACATGGAATATTTTAGATAGAGCTGCACCTTACAGACACGGTGCACATAAAAGACCCATCAAATGTGATTTATGCCTGCTGGAAAAATATTTTATTTTATTCCAGGACAATAACGCTTTAAATCAAAGACGCGAACTCTTGAATTCCTGCAGACACACAACTAAATTTAAAATGTCGGCTAGCAATATACCATATGGATAGTGTATATTTTTTGATTCTTGGTCTAGTTTTTAATTACACTGTTAGATTTGTTTCTTATAATACATGATTTATTTCACATCGCAAAGTTATTGTGTGTATTTCGACATATTTCTTAAAAACCTTCGACTCTTATATGCAAATATTATTTTCTTGCTTAGGATTCTACTTTTATTTTATTTTACTTCTTTTTATTGCATTTTATAAACCCATTTTAATCGTTTAATTTATATATAATTCGATATATGGTGTTCTATTTTGCATATCTTTTATCCGAATTTTATTATTGTGCACTCTTTTACTCTTTTACGTGTTTCAGTCATTTGACTGCGGCCATGCTGGGGCACCGCTTTTAATCGAGCAAATCGACCCAGGACTTAAGCCTAGTACTTATTCTATCGGAATCTTTTGCCGAACCGCTAAGTTACGAGGACATAAACACACCATCATCGGTTGTCAAGTGATGTTGTGGGGAACAAACACAGACACACAAACACAAACACACACACACACACACACACAC
This sequence comes from Octopus bimaculoides, assembly GCF_046866305.1. Lineage (NCBI taxonomy): Eukaryota > Metazoa > Mollusca > Cephalopoda > Octopoda > Octopodidae > Octopus > Octopus bimaculoides. The sequence continues at coordinate 17,828,336 of NC_142949.1, read as the reverse complement.
ACATATATATATATATATATATATATATATACATATATACGACGGGCTTCTTTCAGTTTCCGTCTACCAAATCCACTCACAAGGCTTTGGTCGGTCCGAGGCTATAGTAGAAGACATCTGCCCAAGGTACCACGCAGTGGGACTAAACCCGGAACCATGTGGCTGGTAAGTAAGCTACTTACCACACAGCTATTCCTGCCAGCAATTTATTTTTTAAATGATGTGCGTGCACGCAGGTCTGTGCGTGTGTGTGTGTCTGTGTGTGGTTTTGGCTGTTTATATGTGTGCGTGTGAGTGTACTTTGTCTCGCTTAATGTCGTAGGAAGAATTTATAGTAAGAATTTATAGTAGGAGTGGCTGTCTTTTGTGTAGCGTGCCCTTCACATGTGCGTAGGAGAATGGTCAGTAGAAGGTGTTTAACTGATAGTTTGAAGTATGTGCATGTTTGTATGTGTGTGTGCGTAGGGTTGTGTGTGGGGTTGTGTCTGTTGAGTAAATGTGCGTTACTCTTTGTGTGTGCGTGTATGTGCGTGTATGTGCGTGTATGTCCATATATGTATAATTGTGTGCGTGTATGTGTGTGTGCGCGCGCGTGTGTGTGTGCGTGTGTGTGAACACGGTGGTGTTCTTTCAGTTTCAATCAGGCAAATCTACCCACAAAGCTTTGGTCGACCCAAGGCTATAGTAGGAGACACTTTCCCAAGTTGCCACACAGCACTTGGACTGAACCGGGAACGAAGTGGTCGGGAAGCAAATTTCTTACCACACAGCTACGTCAGTGAATATTTGCTAAGGATCAAATATGATTGTAACCTGCTTGCTCGTTCGCTGCTCATTACAAACTCCTTGTACTATTTGTCGATGTGACTGTCCTCAATTGCCTGAAAAGAGACAAGATATGCCAAACACGTTTTCCATTGACTCACAAAACCAGGATGAAACCTTCAGCTGAGACCATTTGCCATTTCAATGCATTTTAAAAATTATTTATTTAATTATTTAGACAATTAATCTTTTACTTTCTCTTCTTCATTTCTCTTTTCGCTTTCGCCTTTTCTCCCCACGCTTTTTTCCGCCTCACTTTCCTTACCCACTTCTTTCTTTTTCTCTCTTTCTTTTCATTCTTCTTACTTCCCTTATCCATTTAATCTTTTCTTCTCTTTACCTGCCGCTCCTCCTCCTTATCTCTTCCTCTCCCACATTACTAACTGTAAGGTTAAGGTCACCCTACCTGAAAGTCTTACCACCCTTAAATCTTCTCTATTCCCCAAAATGTTGTAACAGCTTGAGAAATAATTATCACCGAAAGTATTACACTACTCAACACAGTTATCTCCCTTTATTATTTTAATAGTCTTACGTTTCACGTTGACTTTATACTTCTTTCTGTACAACGGGATGAAGAGCGAGAAATTCAATAAAAGGTTAATGGATCTCCACCATTTTCGATGATGAGTATAAGGCAGTTTGACTATCTGAACTAATTACTCAATTGTATAAGCGTGAAGGTGGTTGAATATTCCACAGATATGTCTGCCCCTACCACGAGAGTTCCGGACCCAGTTATGAACTCATTTGCATACAGCCCATCAGAGCTCAACTATCAAACTAATTTATGAGCGCATAACAAGTGATGGGCGATAAGATGAGGTCACTTGACCATGATTCTTTTCTCTTTTGACAATGCTTGTTGTTCTTGTTAGGCATAATTTGAGAGCTGAAAGGCACCTTTCCTTTCACACTTTTCAAATAATTCTTTAACGGTCTACCATTACCAATGCGGTTTCTGCCACCTTTATTTACTTGACAACAAGGTCAAAGTGAGTTCTGATTGGTCGTAAGCAAATAAGTTCATTAGTAGGGTCCGGAAATTTCGTGGAAAAAAATTCTCTGCCTTTAACACAGTCAACAGAAAATTGTGACAGTCTGTAATAAGGCTAAACCTTTGAATCTTATTTCACAGGTTTCCAAACAGATCTGACGATCCAGTTTCCCTTACACTGCTTGGGTTGTTAGGAGATTACGATAAAAGAAACTTGCCCAAGATATCGCATACTGGAGTCGAACTTAGAACCTCATGATTGTGAACTGAACCACTTAACCAACGAGCCATGATGTGTACAATCAAGTAAGTTCTTTACTTCAATGCGCGCCTAGTTGTATCACTCAAATGCCGAGGGAGGAAGTAAAAAGATACTTGTCAGCCAACATGAATCCTGAAGATATAAAAATATGTCAAATAGTGTTGCATCAGTGACGATAATAATCAACGATGGAATTAATCTGATCGTCCTAGAAAGTATCACAAGTACCATTGAAGAGGAATAAGTCACAGCTGTAAGCAACATCACTGTAAATTTAACAAGTATTTCTTGTGAAAGAGAAAAGAGGGATCATTCTGATTTGGCGGACGCCACTTGTTTTCTTAACGAAACACTTTCAAACTTGGGACACTGGTAGAATGTGTCATATAAAACATCTTCCATCATGGGATCTTTCTGATTTGGCGGACGCCACTTGTTTTCTTAACGAAACACTTTCAAACTTGGGATACTGGTGGAATGTGTCATATAAAACATCTTTTACTCTTAGTGCTATTGAGAAAATTTTATCTTTTTAAAGTTATTTCATGTTAAAATTGTCGTATTTCGGTAATTTCAACCAATCACTGACGTCTATTGAGGTGAAAACAATTACTGCTGTGGATTGTCAACAGAACGTTGTGCGGTGTAATGGGATCTTTTCCCTTGAATAAAATTAGTGCCGTTGTTTGTCAACAACAACTATCGGCGGTACTGTTATTTATGACATCGTTCGTGCGTTTGTACTGGTTTTAGCTTTAGGGTTTTAGGGTTAGGATTAGGGTTCGGGATAGGGTTATGAGTATTTTTGCCAAATTTGGTGAAAAATTTGTGGCGGTGTATTGAACAGATTTTCACCAAATTTGGCAAAAATACTCAAAACCCTAACCCTAACCCTAATAACTCTAAAACCCGAACCCTAACCCTAAAACCCTAAAGCTAAAACCAGTACAAACGCAGGAACGATGTCATAAATAACAGTACCGCCGATAATTGTTGTTGACAAACAACGGCACTTTGATAATAGATCTGTTCGAACAGGCTAAACCTGCACCTAAGCGATTACACAACAGCTGGTTCTGTGAATATAGCACAGAAGGAAGGCTCTACTCAATTGATTGAGCCAGGTACATAATTATAAAAACAAAATCTCAAGAGACAATATTCCTACTTAGTGTAATTAAGGTGATGTTTCTCAGTCCAAATCCGGAAAGGCTGCATTTCACTTTCATTCATTTACAAATCCTAACATTATATAGCAGGCGTCCTGCTACTTTTGTGCATGCTACTACAGAACAACAAACATAGCGTTTTGTACCAAATTAAAAAGTCATTAAATATAATATATTAGGTAGAGTGGACTGGTAGTATGTGATATTTTGTCTACTTCTGTAGGTTCTGAGTTCGAATCCCGCCGCATTTAGCGTTGTCTTTTATCCTCCTTTGGTCGATAAGATACAGTATCAATCAGATACTAGGGTCGATGTAATCAACTAATCGATTTCATCCAAAAATATAGGCGCAGGAGTGGTTGTGTGGCAAGTAGCTTGCTTACCTTAATTTATGACTTTTTATGTACGAGATTCATAGCCTCAATGTGAAAATTTAATTTTATAAAGAACAGTGTTATAGAGAAGCAAAGTTCGGCGGGCGGCTTTTGCCTTCTCTCATTATACCATCATATTTATCATCCATTTCATCGCATTAATGTTTTTGTCCAGCCCGTAGCTACTCTCTGTGTACTGCCTTTATGGCAAATTAAAATGAAATAAAGTAGCTTGCTTACCACTTCCGGTCTTGCTACTTTGAGAGTCTTCAGCTCTCCCGAAGAAGTCGACCGAGGTAGGTGGAATTGGTTTTCTTTTCAGCTGGGTCACAATTATTGTTGTATATATTTCTTCACAGCTCTGGGCAATTTCCCCTCATTTATGCGACTGTAGTTGTTGCTCGCTTTGAGAGAAAAAATCTGTGTTCCTCGTTCGTCGTTGTGGGTGGGCGTGCCACCACAGCGACGAAGGGGGAAATTTCTTCGTGAAATTTGGTGTGGCATTTTTGCCAATTTAATTCTGTATGTGGAGTTACCATTACGAAGAAGGTGAACTTTTGAATTGTTTCAATTCTCGTGAAATTTTGTGTGGCATTTTTTGCCAAATTTGAACATTCTCTGTGGATTTACCCTGCATTGCGGAGTGTGTCAAGAACAGAACTCAGACAGCTGGAGTAACAGTCGAAGTGAACTTTTTTGTTCAGAAAATAGGATTCCCTGCCGGAACATAATTATTTTCTTTTCTCATTTCATTTATTTCTTCTTCTAATTTTGGTTTTCCTTTGTTCTTTTTCCTTTTCTTTTTCTCTTTTCTCATCTTTCTATATTTTTCTTTTTTTCTTTTATACGAACTGTGTTTATTTTCCTTTGAACTTTTTGAACTTTTGAATTTTTTTAAAAAACATGGCAAAGGAACGGAGCGCTGCCCTCGAGTGGGAATTGTGCCCACCCAGACAGTGGTTGGAGGAGATGGAGAAGAGGGCAATGGTCATGCGGACCTATTGTATGTCACGCAATACCATTGCCCTCTTCAACAAAGAGGTTATTGAAAGACAGCTGGCAATTTGTTTGCCAGCGAAGCAATTTTTTGTCTCCAGGTGGGGGGTCAAGTTCGCAACGGTGTGGTTGTTGTTCGACTCCCCCGAGGAAGCTGCTTATGCGGCCAGTCGGCCTCTGCAGGGGGAGGAAATTTTGTTCCTCCCCTCTTACTGCGGAAGAAGAACAATTAGAGCCTGGGTTTATGGACTACTCCCAGGTGCCAAGGCGCTGACCGAGGCCCCAGCTCCGTCAGGTGCCAAGGCGCTGACGGAGGCCCCAGCTCCTGCAGTAGAAATTTTTTTAAAAAAGAAGGAAAAGAACGGGAGACCGGCGGCGGAGGTGCCGACAGAACCCGAAGCCCCTCCGGTGGGAGATGTGCCACCGCAGAGGAAGTCTCTGTCAGCGGGAATTGTGCCGATGACAGAGTGGGGTGACGTCCCTCCCAGTGAGGATAATGATTATGTTATCGTGTACTTTGAGGGAGGGGCGGTGGATGAATTCTTCGACCGCGAGTGCGGTCAAGATAGGAGCTACTCGGAATGTGCGAGTAGTTCCACATGGCCTCCGCAGGTGACTGCGGAGGTTATAAATGACAACATAATGACAAAAGTCAAAGAAAAATTTATCTACAAAGATTTCTTCTACCTCGCCGCAAATTCTAGCCTAACAATAGACACTTCTTTGGCAGGGGCAGCATATCTGCTTGCGGAGAGGTGGAATGACGAAAATTATATTTTTAATTAATATATTGAAATGGTTAATATATTGAAATTATGTAAAAATTGTAATTTTAAAAGGAAAAAAAAAAAGAACAATGTTTTCGAGTCGGCGGGCGCTGGTGCCTCACTCATTATTTGTTTCATCCTTATCACCCTCATCTCATTAATGTCCATATCCAGCCTGCACCTTCTTTATGTCTGTCTGTCTTTGTCTGTCCCCTCTATGTAACGCTGTTAATGGCGAAATTTATTGAAATATAGTAGCTTGCTTACCAACCACATAGTTCCGGGTTCAGTCCCACTGTGTGGCACCTTGGGCAAATGTTTTCTACTATGTTTTCTACTATGGCCTCGGGCCGACCAAAGTCTTGTGAGTGGATTTGGTAGACGGAAACTCAAAGAAGCCTGTCGTATATATATATATATATATATATATATATATATGTATGTTTGTGTGTGTGTGTGTGTGTGTGTGTGTGTGTGTGTGTGTGTGTGTGCACGTATGTATGTATGTAAGTATGTATGTATGTATGTGTATATGTTTGTGTGTCTGTGTTTCTCCCCCAACATCACTTGACAACCGATGCTGGTGTGCTTACGTCCCCGTAACTTAGCGGTTCGACAAAAAGACCGAAAGAAAAAGTAATAAGTTTACAAAGAATAAGTCCTGGGGTCGATTTGTTCGATAAAAGGCGGTGCTCTAGCGTGGCCGCTGTCAAATAACTGAAACAAGTAAAAGAGTAAAAGAGCCTTGTGTCTATACCAGAACCAATCTTATATGAGATACATAAAGTCAAGTATACATTATGGAACAATGCCTGGCTTCTATTGAGCAGAACCTGATGTATAGTCCTTCAGTGGTTGCATTACGCTTTACAGGTGAAGGCGCGTGGCTTAGTGGTGAGAGGTGAAAATTATTCGGCTTACGTAAGGTCGTGAGTTCGATACCCGGCAGCTCGTTGTGTCCTTGAGCAAGACATTTTATTTCCCGTTGCTCCAGTTCACTCAGCTGGTAAAAATGAGTTGTACCTGTAATTCAATGGCGACAGCCTTGTCATATTCTGTATTACACTGAATTTCCCTGAGAACTGCGTTAAGGGTACGCGTGTCTGTGGAGTACTCAGCCACTCGCATGTTAATTTCACGAGTAGGCTGGTCTGTTGACCGGATCAACTGGAACACTAGTCGTTGTAAACGACGGAGGACCAGTTTACACATTACATCGTACGTACTTTTGTTCTCAGTTCAAGTTTTATAGTTTCGAAGTGATGTCTACTTTGCCATTCTGAAGACCTTTCAAGCATGAAAACTAATCTTTCGCTTCTGACCTAACGATCTGTCAAGGTTTCATGAGTGACTTTTCATTTTCACTTCATGTGAAATATGGTTTAAATAACTAAGGGGTATTAATCGTGATATTTGTTCACCCATCATTTCGTTTGCAAATGATTGAGGAGTCCAAGGCATTTTTCATCTCTCTCTCAACTCTTTAACATCAAAATCAGGTCGGTTTAATTGTGTTAGAACACACATGACCAAATGTCATTGGTTATGAGCGTTATAGAAAAAAAAAGTCATCGTGTGTATATGTGGATGGCCGTACAAATTGCAATAACGATCTTCAACTTTGATTTCAGATCACAGCGCTGTGAATAAAAATTAATTCAATCAATAGAACTAACTTCAATATCTGGTACTGAACAACATGTAATATATTGATAGCAATTCTATCGATTATAAGACATAACCAAAAATTTGTGGGACAATGTTCATAAGTTTGAAATTCTGATTTGTAAAATATAACCATCCACAAACTTTATTCCTCTTCAGTAAAACTTTATAGTACCATTTGAATCTAAAGGTGGCCGAAAATATTCTCAGAATGATACAAACAAGCAGATTTTATCATTGACTGCCAGGTGTTTCCGTGCCAAGCCAAACTAATTTTATATGTCATTTCGGACAACCATAGTCCTTTCGAATATACGCATCTTGCATTCGTAAACACCTGTCTTTCACTTTCACTTTCTACTTTCACGTGGAGGTCATGTATGTAGGTATATATGTATCTATATATGTATACTGGTATCAATGTATGAAGTTACGCACGTATGTATATATATGGACTGATGGATGTGTGCATGTGTACGTGTGTACACATATGTTGTCATTTCAAATTATGTTTGAGCTTTTAAAAGAATAAAACCTTGGAGACAAAGTGACGAGACCTTCGTGTTTGTGTCAAAGTCATGAATTTCTGTTTCCGTGCATTGTATAACACCTCTATAGCGTTCTATAAAACTCAAAATAGAGGCCCTCGTGAATTTACTACAATTTCCTTTTTCTCTTTTTCTTTTCTTGGCGTGGGTTAGGAGCGACAAATTACATTAGCTGATTGGTTGAATATAATGTGTCTTTCGTACGAATAAAGTGCGACAACATTCACAGGATACGAATCACCACTACTTTCCTGTCGTCCAAAAGTATGCGCCAAACTGCAATATACATGCACACACACACACACACACACACACACACACACACACACACACACACACACACACATACACACACACACATACATACATATATATATATACATATTTTAAAAAATAACGTCGACCACTAACGTGGACAATTAATGCTCTAGAAATAGATCACATCTTGTGTCTATTAAAACCTAAATTGTTCTCAACATGAAATATAGCAGCATACCAAAAACGTGAGCGGGCAAGACATTTAAAATCACCTAAACAAGCATTATTAAACAGGAACTAGTTTCGGATTTAACAAATTCTTACCATTTGTCTATTCCTCATCAGCCTGATTTGTAATGAACCGTAATCATCAGAATCGTATACAGAGTTGCCCACCGCCATTGGTGCGCGTGCATATGGTTCTGCTAATTACAGCTTAATGGTAAAATTCAAAAGTCTTCGTTTTGGCGCGCTAATTCCAGGAATATATCCGCAGAAAATATTTACTGCGTCTTTTATATTCAGTATGAGAACATGGGCAATGGGTAAAATATTATTATAAAATCTGGTAATTAGTCATATATTAATTAATATCGATTAATTATCAGTAGGCCAGCACATCTAAAGAATCAAAGAGATTCAGAAATATTATCTGCAATCTCAAGGGATTAAGGTACATTTTAAAAAATAACGTCAACCACTAACGTGGACAATTAATGCGCTAGAAATAGATCACATCTTGTGTCTATTAAAACATAAATTGTTCTCAACATGAAATATAGCAGCATACCAAAAACGTGAGCGGGCAAGACATTTAAAATCACCTAAACAAGCATTATTAAACAGGAACTAGTTTCGGATTTAACAAATTCTTACCATTTGTCTATTCCTCATCAGCCTGATTTGTAATGTAACAGCAATTATCAGAATCGTATACATAGTTGCCCACCGCCATTGGTGCGCGTGCATATGGTTCTGCTAATTACAGCTTATATATGTATGTATGCATGTATGTATGTATGTATATATATGTATGTATGTATGTATGTATGTATGTACGTATACACACACGCAAACACGCACACACATATATATGGGAGAATGTACGAAAAAAACAACAGACGAGGACAGGTGGTGTAAACAACAAAAGGATGTATTGGTATGACGCTCGGGAATACGGAAAGTCTTTAACGTTTCGAGCTACGCTCTTCAACAGAAATACGGAGAAAACAAGGAGAAAAACAATTGAATGGTATATATATATATATATATATATATATATATATATATATATATATACATATATAACTATGATAGATCGTTGACCTAACACCATTCAATTGTTTTTCTCCTTGTTTTCTCCGTATTCTTTCTGTTGAAGAGCGTAGCTCGAAACGTTAAAGACTTTCCGTATTCCCGAGCGTCATACCAATACATCCTTTTGTTGTTTACACCACCTGTCCTCGTCTGCTGTTTTTTTCGTACATTCTCCCATATATATGTGTGTGCGTGTTTGCGTGTGTGTATACGTACGTACATACATACATATATATATATATACATGGCAAGCTTGTGCACTGTTTCTGGCCACAAAATCCTGGTCCATTGGAATGAATAGGCGGAAGAGAGGAAATAATGTTGAATGCCTCTACCATGAATCGAAACTGCATTGTCTGAAGTCGCATCTGTAACTTTAAGACGATTACCATATAGCGCTAATACTAACAAAATTTCTTACCAAATGATAAATGGTTCACAAGAATCTCAAAATTTTACTTAATTTGACGCAAAACTGCGTTGACCTCGTCACAGCATCTATCATAATTTCAAACTATCTTCAAAGTTAAGATGTATTTAATGGTTATCTGCGTTACAGAATAGAATTGATTTCCACATCGTAATGTAATATAAAGTCAGAGAGAAAGAAGATGTAAGTATACAGGAGCCATATTTATAAAGTAAAAGTTTATAATTGAGTTTATACAATGACAAGATTATATTAGCGAAATGTCTAAAGACGGCAGAATCGCTGCAATGACAGAAAAAAAATGCTTGTATGTATTTTTTCCGACATGTTACGTTCTCAGTTCAAATTCCATGGTTGTTAACTTTGTCGATAAAATAACTACTCTTCGAATAACGGAGTCGATATAATTGAACGATTACAGACCCAAGCCATCACTAGAACCAAAAGCCTGTAAAAATCTTCCGGAAGTTTATCATTTGAGTATACATGTACATGTCTAGACATTCATACGAATACATATATAAAACGAAAAATACAAATCTGCACATGCACTGACTCGAAATACTGCACATATACATACATACATGCACAAATACACTGTTGATGTTGAAATTCCAATAAACGATCCTCGAATCTAGGTTAGAAACCGGCTCTTTTTCTACTTGCAAGAAATTTTGAAATTAAACTGAATAATGACTACATACATACATACATACATATATGCATGCATATTACTATTTAGTGGTACAGTGAACATCTGCAAGATATCCCAAAGGTAACTCCATCTGAGATTCTTGAAGACATTTTATGCACACACTTGGTGGTAAGCATCAACATGGACACATTTGTAAAAATCAACGCTGCACACACACACACACACACACACACACACACACACACACACACACACACACTCATACAAGCAACCAAGCACTAAAGAGACATGTTCACAAAGTGCATAAATGCAGATGCATTTACCATCATACATGCTCAAACTAAAACATCAACCACAGATTTGCAAACCCCGGGATCAGTTTTAATCCAAGAAGCCTTGTCGCTCTTTTAGGGACTCGCTGAAAACCATTAAGAAGAATTTCAATAAATCTCAAATCAAAACATAAACATATTAGGTGATCCCACAAATAATGCGGGGTATTTATACTTTAAAAAAGTATAAAGTTTGCTTATACTTATAAGCAAAGTTCTATTTTAATCTAAAATATACTCTCCTTCATTTTCTACAACGTTCCTTCATTTTCTACAACGTTCCTCCATCTATCTGGTAGACTTGCAAAGCCTCTCTTCTAAAATTCACTTGTTCATGATGAACAATACTCCTCCAGCACTGTTCTGATCTCGTCTACAGGATTCATATTTTTTCCGTCCAAATGATTTTGAAGACTGCGGAATAAATGATAATCAGATGGGGCAATGTTCGGCAAATATGATGGGTGGGGCATCGTTTCCCATTCAAACTGCTCCAGCGTTTAGAATGTCATACCTGCTGTATGTGGCCGAGCATTATCCTGACGGAAGAACAGCTTTCATTTTGAAACCAAAGATCGTCGTTATTCTTCTAAGCGCTGACTTGAATGACTGTTTGAATGCTCAAATCCACGCTTCTCTGCTATTTCCTCAACAGTTACGATGGTTTGCAATACGTCCTCGTCGCGCTCTCAGTTTTTCTGGAACATCAATTTAGACTGGCTTACGCTTATTGTCCGATCACCATATACTGCATTAATATTCTTCGCGCTTTCCGTTGCGTAGTTGCTTTTATTGAACGCATAAAGCAAAATATGCTGAATATGCTTCTTTGCCACTTTCATTAAAGCTTTGAGAAAATAACTGTTAAAATCCAGCTACACTCTTCAAAATCTGCACTAAGAATAAGGACAAGGTAAAATTACTTTTATAGCACTTAGACTTTTAGTCCAAGCAATTGAAAAAACAATATTATTTATGAGATGACCTAATACATACATACATATATATATATATATATATATATATATATATATATATATATATATATATATATATATATATATATATATATATATATATATATATATATATATATATAGGTTAAAATATATATATTTTAACCTTCCGCATATTGTATATGCTGCCGTCCCAGTTTTTTCACGTTTCTTGTCTTATTCAATGTTTTTAGTTCGTAAAGGAAGTGTGATTTGTGACTGAGGAATATGTTTTAGGTATTTTGCAACATATGAAATTATCAGTAGCGCTTAAAGACATGTATTGTGTCCTTTAAGTAAATAATAATTATCTCTCACCAGATGGAGTACATTTTTCTTGAATTTTCTATCACAGAATAGTACATTGTAGACAGACAGACAGACAGACAGATGGATGGATGGATAGATAGATAGATAGATAGATAGATAGATAGATAGATAGATAGATAGATAGATAGATAGATAACTTTCTTTATTGGCCACACAGGGCTGAACATAGCGGGGACAAATACAATGTAGAGTTTTTCTTTTCGAGGGGGGTGAAAACAAAATAAAATTTTAAAAAAACAAATTTAGGGACAACGATCAAAAGAGATCGAAATCGTTTGGGATATACACACATAAAAAAAGTCGAAATAGTACAAAAAGTTCCCAAGAAATGGAGAGGTTTATCCGTGGAGAGAAAAACCTACGAAAAGACCAGGGTAACCTCGGACAATAATGTCACATATTAACACATTTATTTACAAGTAACTCTGTTTTAAACTTTTTGGGGTTTTTTTCCCTTTCATAGGATCATGCTCAAGGTGGCTTCGTTTTTCACATGTGCCATCCTTGCTACATTCACCCATATTTTTTTTAAACATTGGCTTGACAAAACTTTCCTCTCTACTCACAACTTCCTTTTGAAGTAATACTTGAAAAAGTTGATGAGAGATTGACCAGAGAGGAAAGTGTTTGTCTCTAATCCTTTCAGACGCGTCCAGCGGATACAGTCTTTGACCGTAGCCACAAGTACGATGAAAATAGCTCTTCCTTCCCGTTTGAAGGAAGGAGGCGTGACAATATTGACGAAAGACTCGACTGATAAACCGACTCGTCCCAAACGTGACAGCAGTCGTTCGACATAAGCCCACAGGTTGGAAATGGTTGGACACTGTACGAATGCGTGCAGAACGGTTTCGTCGCTCTGACCGCATCTCGGAAAAGCGAGGCGCACAAAGGCGCCAACCCGGTCCACCGTCGTCTACGTAGAGCCGGAGATGTCGCAGTCTCAGCGCATGTCTGTGCATCATCAACCACAGCATGCCCAGCCCTCCTTTTAGCGGGTGTTGGCAGCAAACGGATCGCCTGACCATCGGAACGCTTTCTTTCCACAAGAAGCGGAAGAGGATGCGTTCCACTTTGGTGATGGTAAGGTTAGGACAAGGCACGACGGTCTGGCGGTAGTTGATGACGGATGCGACGTACGCGTTCGCCACGTCCGCCCGATATTTCAGGGACAGCTTCCTCTCGGCCCATTGCCGGGTGAGAGTGGCCACTCTACTCGTTATCTCGTCCCAGTTCTTTTCCGTTTGACGCTCCAGACCGAACCAGACCCCGAGCAACTTGACAGACCAGTCCGTCCAGCGTCCCACTACTACTGTTTCTAAGACATTTAAGAAACACACAAAATCCGTTAGATTCACTTCAACATTTAAATTTAATTTGCCAGAATATTTTCGTCGCTTTGAGACTGCGACTTGTTCACTGACAAAATTCCCTGCTGTATTTATTAAGCCAAACTATGTGCACCAATTATTACTCATATAGTTGTGAATTTACAGTATAATCTGGATATGGCAGCAAGATATTTCGGAGCAAGTGTCCATAGTTATCCTGTTTCTCTATTATTTTGAAAGAGATATTCGCATAAACAGGGCAGTTGAATATATATACTTCTTATCATCCCAAACAACAATATCCGGCCTGTAATGTTTACACATGACAGAGGTTTTGATGTATAAATAGGTATGTATTTATGTAAAAGTGTATGTATATATGGTATTTATGGATGTACATATGCAAGTACGTATTTATGCTTGTTTGTATTTATGTATGTACGTATTTGTGTATGTATATAGGCATGTACGTTTTAATGTTTGTAAGTGTCCTGCTGTACAATTACTCTTCTGCTACATGTGTGTATGTGTACGTGTGTGTATGTATATGTATGCATGCGTACTTCAAAATATTTTGGAGAGTATATGTATTTCTACCCAGATTCTGGTGAATGTCTTGTGCCACTGGTTGGTATTGAGAGAGTTTTGTGAGCAGAGATATAAGGAAGCAGCACAGATTAGACCCAATAATCGGATATTTAATCAAATCTAACAAATCCGACCGTCATCTGCTGCCGTGTATCTCAATTGACATGACAAGCGTCGCAGGATACCCTCCTCCATCTCTTTCTCTCTCTCTCTCTCTCTCTCTCTCTCTTCTTCTTCTTCTTCTTCTTCTTCTTCTTCTTCTTCTGCTTCTCACTTTCCCCTTCTCTTTCGCCTCTCTCTTCTTTTCTCATTCTCCCCTTCATACTCTCCCCTTCTCACTTTCTTCTCTCTCCTTCTCACTCTTTTTCTCTCTCCTTCTCCCTCCTTTTCTCTCTCCCTCCTCTCTCCTCCATTTCCTCCCTTTCTCCCCTCATCTCTCCCCATTACCCTGCCTTCTCTCTCTCTCTCTCTCTCTCTCTCTCTCTCTCTCTCTCTCTCTCTCACGCACATTCTCTCTCTCTCTCTCTCTCTCTCTCTCTCTCTCTCTCTCTCTCTCTCTCTCTCTCTCATATACTCGAAATGTCCAACGGATTTCTCCTCAGTTTTACTGTGGAGTTTGGTCAAGTCGTTCAGAAGTTCGATTCGCAATCACGAGGTCTTGGGTTCTATTCCAATAGGTGGCAAATGTCTCCGGTCGATCAAAGCCGTTCTGAATGAAACTGCGTAGGCAACAGATAATGTACAGACACCGATCGGGTGAAATGTACCCGTAATTTAGATATACGAGCTTAACACAGCCTATGTCACAGCCTGCATCACTCTCTGTCGGCCTCAGAATTATTTTAAACATAGACATGTCTGCAGAATACTTAGATATTAATTCAAGTGTAGGTAATTCAGTTGAACAAACAAATGAATGCTCATTTTCGAAAACGATGAAGAGCCTTCTCTTTACAACCACTACATAACAACAGTAGATCGTTCAACCCCCAACGTAACCTATGAATCCCCTATATTGCAACAATCTGATATTTAGAGGCTCTCAAGTGTTCAACGGTCAACCAACGGACATCAGAACCATAAAAGGGACTTCTGTCGACACATCTAAGAAATCATTGGATGAACTCCTAAGCAGCCGAGTATACAAGGTTTCACTCAAGGAAGATCAGCCGCCGATAACTCAATTATACACCAACTTCCAGCCATAAAACCTTCAACAAAACTGAAAAGAAAAATGCCAATAAATATATAAAAAGACACGAGGTGGTGCCCTGTTATGCCTGCAGTCCATACACTGAAACCACTAAATGAATAAAAGTGGAGTGAGCTGCCGTGGACCTATTAATTATCTTGGCCAGATACAGTCCGTGGTTCATCAACTTCAATTATGTCAGATATGGGCGTCGCCTTATCTTTCATTTGTTTTGTTGTTCCAAACTTATTTAGAATATTTAAAGGAAGTTGAATTAGTTAATTAACAATCGCTTTATAATGTGTAATCCTACGTATTCTCATCTCCCTGTACAGAGTGTGTGTGTGTGTGTGTGTGTGTGTGTGTGTGTGTGTGTGTGTGTGTGTGTGTGTGTGTGTGTGTGTGATGTTCTTGATGGCAATTACTATCGCTATTTGAACTACTCTTTCATACAAAATGGGTTATTATTCTCTTTGGTGTATTTGAAGTATTTCAGCATTAAGCACATTGCCATTTGAGCTGTCACCTTCAGCAGTGAACTCCATACCTCTATTAATAGAGAGTATAGAAAGATATTGTCATTTGTAATCACGTGGTGAAACATTCAATGCTAAGTACTGAAGGTAGAGAGGTTAATAGGAGAAGATAACGCGCACATAACACAGCTTAGCATTAAATGAAACCGGAGAGCTGTGTTGTTAAGAATTGCTGAAGTTTTGTCTTTGGGGCACAAATCTCAATTCAATGCATTAAAGATATTTCTAGAAGAAAGGAAACAATGGAACACTGCTATTGTGAAATGTTTCGGCCAGGTTTCTTCTCATCAACGACAGCAATCGATTTCAAATTTTGTCCAACGTTTCTATTGGTTGTCGCCCATAGGAGGGTACTTCATAATATTGCTGTTGTTTCCGCGGTTGCTCATAGTAACGCTTCAATTATGCTTATTAATTGTTGTTGTTGTTGGTTTGTAGCTGCGATTAGTGTAGCGAAATCAGAACAAAATTTTATTCTTTGTTACTGCTGCTGCTGCTACCATTGTTGTTGTCGCAGTTGCTGTTCTTGTCAATTTTGTTACTCCTCAAGTCGATTCTGATCTACAGTTTGTCGTGCAGCCTACAAATCTACTGCTCTAAATATGCTCTGGTTTCTGCAAGTTAACATCCTTTGCTGCACACTCCAGCAGGCTGTGGTTACAGTTATGCGTTGAAATGTTACAATCTTGTCGACATGTTTTGTCTTATCGTTGTCCAAATTGTGGATATGGTCATAGCAGAGTCAGACACTCAGGACTACACAAGTGCCAGTCCGTTGCAGTTTATTTGCAATTATCATAATCGGTAGCTATCCCAGAACTGTACTTAACAATCAGAAAACTGTTGATTGCATCTCTTTTCTGAGAGTTTAGTTTAGGAGTGTAAGTTTATGGAATGTTCTCAGATTTGTGCACTATATTTCATTGTTGCTGTGCCTGGAGGTTTGGTCTGTCAGCAAAGCTTGGGAACTTTGGAGTGTTCTGCGCCAACAAAATCATCCTTACATATATATATATATAATATGACACTTATTCGGTAGCCATGATAAAACTCCGAATTTCGGATGCCGGGGTGGGAACCCACGCCGCCAACTCTTCAGTTATCCTGTGACAGGAATTTTCAATGGCCAGATAACTGAAGAGTTGGTGGCGTGGGTTCCCATCCCGGCATCCGAAACTCGGAGTTTTATTATGGCTACCGAATAAGTGTCACATATTTTTATAGATAAATTCTCTATTTACATAATATCGAGGTGTCTTTCTTTCTTTTGTTGTCCTTTCTATCAATATATATATATATATATATATATATATATATATATATATATATATATATATATATATATATAATTTGAAGTTAAGCAACAAAAATTCAATAGGTTATAGCAGTACGTACGTTTCGTACAAGCTCCATTTATTCATGTAGTGAGAACACCACAGAAAATACAATGAAAATGTACTCCTCAGCTGCATAATGGAATTTCATTTTAGAAAGTCATTTTGAAGATGTTTGCAAATAACAAGAGTAAGAGAAGAAAACACATCTCGATTATGCTGCTGTTTCACAGACAAGTGAATCAAACAAGAATTTAAAATCTAATTGGAGGGATAGTAGTGATTTCAAATTTAGAGGAAGGTAGGTTAAGTAGTGGTGGATAGCAGGTTAGGGGTAAATCAAGCATGAGAGAAAGAAAAAAAATGGAAATGGAAGGGCAATACCCTAAGGAGTGGTAAGAATTTGGAAAAATTTAAGGTAAGGGAATTAAGGTCAAGGTATTAAAGAAATATATCTATTCTACAGTATAAATAGAATAATACAATGAAGCACTGAACTACTAAGTTCAAAACTATAAGAAACAATAATAATTAGAACAAGATAAACATATCCAGTTAAAATAAGATATAAATTAATGTGGGGTGGTATTATTTATGAGTAAAACTATAATATTAATGGCCAAAATTCAAACAAAACGAAAGGGGAGAAGAGGGAAGAGGAAAACAGGGAGAGGAATAGAGTTAGAAAAACAGGACTAAATTAAGAGAAATAAAGCTAAGGTTTTCGAAAAAGACTCAGAATAACTTAGAGAAAATGTAGGACCACTATCAGTGGGTTGGGAAAGGTTAAAATGTATTCTAAGTATATATTAAAAGTCATACCACAAATAAAATAGTTATTAGTCAGGGAAATGAGAGAAACTAAATTAAAAAAATTAGCAAGGTTTACTTTTTAAAAAATATTTACTTCTTAAAATATTTAAAGGTGCGGGAGTAACAATGCACACAGAACCCTAAGGTCAGATCTATTGTTAATTAGATTAGGGTTATCCTTAAGTTTAAAAATTTCGTAAATTTCCATAGAGCACAGTCCACAGCCATATCTACT
>NC_142949.1:17802887-17805387 GCF_046866305.1 Octopus bimaculoides | reverse complement strand
GCTAGTTATGCCCCAATCGTTGTATAAACAGGATTGGGGATTATAAGTCGTGTATTAGCGTGTGTATGTATAAATAGAGAAAAGGATTAAGAGAACAATGGCAAAGTTAGAAATATATTTTATGGATAGAGTCTTACAGCTGTTTCAGGGAAGATCCAATACATCCCTTCATCGGAGACAGAAATAGTAGAGGAATCGATTATTATACCTATAAGCGGAGAGTTATAGTAGGAAGTAAGTGGTGAGGGTATGGGTGACATTCTAAAGACAGTATTAAAGGGAAAAAAGGAGAGAGAGAAAGAATTAGTAGTACCATATTCTAAAAAATAGAGCTAAACCTAATTTACAGATGGTAGAAGGGGGATCAGATGTTACTAAGAGTGGAATGTGGTTATCAACAAGGCGCCTGTAGGCGGTGGTGGTGTTATTGGCAAGGAAGTGTAAAGGAAGTAAATTTGGGAAAAATATATTAAGTAGTGATAGGATCAAAAAAAGAAATAAACCGATTCTAAAGATGGTATAAGGGGGACCATTTTGCTAGGTCGAATAGGTTGCCTATAGGGAGTTGCGTGATTATGTTGTGTGGTCATTTGTGCATTTTTGTCTGTGATAAAATTTAAATGTATGAAAAAAACATATATATATACATACATACATACATACATACATACATATACGACAGGCTTCTTTCAGTTTCCGCCTGCCAAATTGACTCACAAGGCTTTGGTCGGCCCGAGGCTACAGTAAAAGACGCTTGTCCAAGGTGTCGGGCAGTGGGACTGAACCTGGAACTATGTGTTTGGGAAGCAAATTTCTTACCACACAGCCACGCCTGTATGTAATTCGTACAGATAGATGGATAGATAGACAGACAGACAGACAGACAGACAGACAGACAGATAGATGGAGAGATAGTTAGGCAAACGTATTTCAATAGATATATACATATACATATATATTTGTATACCATATTGAGGACTTTCATCACTCAACTCACATACATAAAAACTAACCTCGATCAGTGTTTCATAGGAAATTGCTTGTTGTGCAGATTGCTTTCATCGCTTAAGTTGTGATAATTAATCCGGAAGGCAGATAATAATTTCCCATATTAATGTAATTAGAATTCAGCCATTTATACATACATGCATACAAATATGTGTGTGTGTGTGTGTGTGTGTGTGTGTGTGTGTGTGTATGTATGTATGCTTGTACGTACGTCTATGTATATTATTTATGTATACACACACACACACACACACACACACAAACCACACATACACACGCACACAGACGCATACATACACACATAAACACACTCGTGACCAGTAGGGCTTTCGCTTCAGCGGAACAAGGCACTTCAAATCATAGACACAACTCCAAATTTACTGATGAAACGCTTTGATCGAACATTAGTCACGTAATTATAAGTAATCAGTCAAACATTTAGATGTCACAATGATTGCGTTACAATTCTTGATTACATATACATACACACACACACACATACACATACACACACACACACACACACACACACACACACGCACACGCATATGTGTTCACAGATATATACAAACATTAGTCTATTCTTCCATTGCTATATTTCCTACTATCATTTCTCTAGTACTTCTACTCCTAAAACCAATACCACCAATTCTATTATGTTTCAAGGACATTCACTTTCTTCCACCCATCGTTCTTCTTTGCCAACAACGTCGCCAAACTTCTTCACATACCACTTTGTTTACACTCCCAGAAAACTTCGCTTCTCTTACATTATTTACATTTGACGGATATTTGTCCCCATCTTGTTTGTTGTTAACACAACGTTTCGGCTGATATACCCTCCAGCCTTCATCAGGTGTCTTAGGGAAATTTCGAACCTAGGTTCTCATTCCTAAGGTATTTTTCGATGTTGTTCTTGTTGTTATTATTATTATTATTATTATTATTATTATTATTATTATTATTATTATTATTATTATTATTATTATTATTATTATTATTATTATTATCATTCAGGTCTCTGCTTGGAATCGAACTCGGAATCTTGGGGTTAGTACCTGTGCCATATGCCCGTGGTCATACCTTAGTAATGATAACCCGGGTTCGAAATTTTCCCAAGATACCTGATGAAAGCTGGAGGGTATATCAGCCGAAAAGTTGTGTTAACAACAAACAAGATGAGGACAAATATCAGTCAAATGTAAATAATGTAAATAATGTACATAATTCCTCATCTCTTAAATATAGAACTGTATTCGCTTCTCTTATTCACCACTTCATTTACCATGACTAATTACGAAATATTGTTGTTGTTTCTGTTGATATGGAAAAAAACTTGACCATTGCATCTTACATTCCTCCTTCGCCATAATTATTTATTTATACTCAAGCAAGTTTTTCTCCGTCCTGTTCATCTTGCTCACTCTTTCTCCCTTTCTCCCTGTTCCATTCCCTCCATTAGTTAATTGTCAGCTTCCCTTCTTATTGCACC
>NC_142949.1:17790387-17797887 GCF_046866305.1 Octopus bimaculoides | reverse complement strand
GCAAGAAACGTAAGTAACTCTCTGTTTACAAAATTTTAAAACGTTTTATAGAATCATGGTCAAGGTGGCTTCGTCATTTATACGTGCCATTCTTACTACATGTATCCATCTTTTTTCGAAACATTTGCTAGACAACACTTGCCTCTCTACTCTCACCTTCCTTTTCAAGTGATACTTGAAAAAGTTGATGAGAGATTGACCAGAGAGAAAAGTGTTTGTCTCTAATCCTTTCAGACGCGTCCACCAGATGCATTCTTTCGCCATAGCCACAAGTACGATAAATACAGCTCTTCCTTCCCGTTTAAAGGAAGGAGGCGTGACGATATTGACGATAGACTCGGTTGATAAACCGACTCGTCCCACAAGCGACAGCAGTCGTTCGACATAAGCCCACAGCTCCGAAATGGTTGGACACTGCACGAGTGCGTGCAGAACGGTTTCGTCGCTCTGACCGCATCTCGGGCAGGTCGGCCCCGCATTTCGCGAGCCGTGTCTATAGAGCTTATCCCGAACGGGTAGCACTTCTCGGTAGCACTGCCAGGCCAGGGATCTCTGGAAGTTGTCCATAGGTCCCGGCCAGAAAGTCGTCCTGAACAGGCGGGTCAGGTATTCCTCGTCGACGCCCAGGTTCGCCCCGAGATCGTCGTCGTACCTGCCCTACACTAATCCCCTATAGAATGACTTCGTTGTGATGCAGCCGCTCAAGGTCGACCCGGGACGGCAAAGTTGTTGCAGAGCAACGCGACACTCGCGGTGCCATTCGCCATTCCTCGGCTTCTTTTTGATCCACGACTGCAGCTCGGTCATGGAGACGAGCTGCGGGAAAGCGAGGCGCACAAACGGCGACCACACCTGCCCACCGTCGTCTACGTAGAGCCGGAGATGTCGCAGTCTCAGCGCATGTCTGCGCATCATCAACCACGGCATGCCCAGCCCTCCTTTCAGCGGGTGTTGGCAACAAACGGATCGCCTCAGCATCGGAACGCTTCCTTTCCACAAAAAGCGGAAGAGGATGCGCTCCATTTCGGTGATGGCGCGATCGGGACAAAGCACGACGGTCAGGCGGTATTCGATGACGGACGCGATGTGCGCGTTCTCCTCCTCCGCTCAACCTTTTAGGGACAGCTTCCTCTCGGACCATTGCCGGGAGAGAGTGGCCACCCTACTCGTTATCTCGTCCCAGTTCTTCTCCGTTTGCAGGTCCGGACCGAACCAGACTCCGAGCAACTTGACCGGACCGTCCGTCCAGTGTCCCACTACTGAGGCGCTGCCGGACGGTATGGGCTTGCTTCTCCAGGTGCCGAGCAGCAAACCCACCGACTTATCCCGGTTGATTTTCGCTCCCGTCACCGCTTCGTAGTCTTTCAGCGTCTCGCCGACAAGCTCGATGTGCTCGTGGCTAGACGCTATGACGGTGACGTCGTCCGCGTATGCCGACACGCTCGGCCCGCACCCCAGTTCTCACGGGATGCCCCTCAGCGTCGCCAGCTTCCGCAGTAGTGGCTCGAGAGTCAATACGTACAGGAGCGGCGACAGGGGGCATACCTGACGAACCGAACGTGCAATGTCGAAGGGTCTCGATAGACGTCCATTGACGCGAACAACCGAACGGATGCCTGTGTACAAGGCAGCCATCCAGCTACGGAAAACGGGACCGAAGCCGGCCGCTTCGAGGACGGCCTCCAAGTATCGATGGTCTACCCTATCGAAAGCTTTTGATTGATCCAAATTGATCAGGGCCCCACCCATGCCAGGTTCCTTAACTACCCTCTCTATGAGGTAGCGCATCAGATGGAGGTTGTCATGGATGCTCCGGCCCGGCACGGCGCACGTCTGCTCCGTTCCGACCAGTTTCTCGATGACAAGCACCAACCGCTTGGCTAACACCTTGGCCAAAATTTTCAAATCTGCATTGCGCAGAGTGATGGGCCTAAAGTTATCTATGGCGTCCCCCTTGTTTGGATCTTTCTTCAGCAGCGTTACCGCTCCTCGGCTCACAAAACCGGGAATGCTCCCGTTCTGCTGCCAGTTACAGTACACGGCCGCCAAGACGTCTCCAAACAAGCCTGGCATACAGTTGTAAAGCTCGTAGGGCAGACCATCCAAACCCGGAGATTTGTCCGTCGAGCAACCCGCCATGGCGTCCCTCACCTCCTCCGCCGTGACGACCCCTTCGCAGCACTCCGCCTCTCTTGCCGAGAGTCGTGGCAAGCTGTGCAGGTAGGCACTAAAGTCCACCCTGCCTTCTCGCTCGCCACTCCTCCCGAACAGTCGGGCAAAATGCCGCTGAAACGCCTTGCACATCTTGGTCGGCTCGAGCAAGATGGTGGCTCTGTTACCCCGCTGCGCCTCCGCCACACGGGCCTCTCGTGCGGCTCCAACACCTTCATTCCTCAGAGCACGCATCCTTGCCCTGACAGCACACCCTTCGTGTTTAGCATTGAAGTGTTGGTCGAGGGCCAACCTCGCCGCTAAAACGTCGGATGCGATGCCACTTCGCAATGCCTCTTCTAACTTTATCACTAGCTCCCCCTCTACTCTGTTCCTCTCTACAGCTAGTGCCTTGCTATACCTTATTGCTTCCGCCCTTACTGCTCTCTTAAGGGCAAACCACCATTTGTTGTTGACGATGGCTCCCGTCAAAGCCCTCTTTACTAACGTGCTAATCCGGTCTCTGAAAACCTGTCTCGACGGGAAAGTCGCGTTTAGTTTCCAGTAACCGGGACCCTGCCTATGTGCCTTATCTAAGTCTAGCGTACACGTCACAAGTTTGTGATCAGTGTAGCTGACTATGTGGAACTGTGGACATCCTAAACTATCTCTATCTCTTGTCCTACACACTATCCTATCTAGATACGATCTCGACGACCCAATGCGGTTGCTCCAAGTCCACGTTGGCACATTTGGGTGGTCGAGTCGGTACCTGTCAGACAACTGGAAGCGTCTGAGCAGGTCTCTGAGGTCTTTATATCCCCTTCTAGTTTTGTCACTACCCACGTAGTCTAGATGCGTGTCCAAGATAGCATTCCAATCCCCCACTAAATGTAAGGGACGAGACGTTCTCTGGAATACTTCTAGACGTCGAAAGAAGTCCGACCGACCTGTTAAAGGAGGCACATAAACTGCCAGCAACCGAAAAGCGCCTCCATCGCTGCCGTCCACATCTAGGACCACCAGTCTACCCTCCGGGTCCGTAAATATCGTCTTTACTTGGAGATCCAGACTCTTGCGAAAATGAACGGCCGTGCCACTACCGCCCATCCTCGGCCGACCGAGAAAAATAGATGTTAAACTGTCCGCCAAACATGGACTTTAGGGCCCGCGGTTCATGGAGTCTGGTCTCACTAATGGCTATGATATCCAAATTGTGTGACTTGATGTCATTTAAGAGGTACCTTGTTTCCAAGGGGACCCCAAGCCACGCACATTCACACAGCCAATCTTCACCATGATTCTATCAAAATTTGTGTTTTACACACGAAAGGAGAGAGAGGGAGTTACTTACTGTCCGAAAGTTCTTGGTTTTTTGCCTCACAGCCTTCTCTCAGAAGGTTTTTGTACAGTTTTTTTAATGAATATTTCTGGAATCTCCATACTGTATCCGGGTAGAGAGATTTCAGTGTATTGTATGTGCTACGTGTTACGTGTATGATTTTGATGTGTTGTGGTGGTGTTGTGCGTGGGTGATTGCTTGTTTTCGTGTCATTTTCTGTTAGTGTTTGACCTAATGAATTTCATTAGGTCTGGATTGTGGGGTTCTGTGTTGGTGCGTTTGTGTTGGTGTTTTTGTTTTCTGTGGATGTGTTGGTTTCGGGGCTGGTAAACCTCCCCGCTTTGTTTGTTTGTTTTTCCGTTCTTTTTTTCCCCTTTTTCTTCTTACCCCCGTGGCCACTTGCCAAGCCTCTGTGTCATCTTCATCTGACGACATGTCGGAGGATTCGGAGGGTGGGAGGGGAAGGGTGTTGGGGTCTATTTTTGTGCGGGTTGATTTTGTTGTTGGTGCTGTTGGTGCTGTTTCGTGACAGTTGGGATGTGGTGTTTTGGTTTTTGGAGGTGGGGTGGGAGTCTTTTTCGTGTTCCCTTCTTGTGGGGCTGTTGTTGTTGGTGTTGGTGGTGGTGATGGTGCTGATTCTGTTCTTGGTGGTACTGGTGTTGTTGTTGTTTGGTTCGGCTGGGTTGCTGGCTGCTGGCGTTTCTCCATTTCGTTGTACATCTGCTTGACCAGTTGTGCATATGGCGGTGTAGGCAGAAATGCTGTTTTTTTCTTGTGCTTTTGGTTTTCTTGTGGTTGTTGTTGTTGTTGTTGTTGTTGTTTTTCTTGGTATTGTTGCCGTTGTTGTTGCCTTTTCTTCTGGGCTACTGGGCATGTTTTTTGAAGGTGAGTTTTGCTACTACAAACGTAGCAAACTGGCCTTCTTCCTTCGACGAAAACATGAAGACTTGAATCCTCAGTCCATTGGATTCTATGTGGAATTTTCTCGTAGTTTGCTGGATCAATTTGTACCAGGAGTTGAAATTCCTGACCAATCCAGTTTTCATTGTACACGGTAGATGCTTCTAATATGTTTATCTCCTCCTCTATGCCGAGACATATGACAGATACGAGCCATTCTTCCTCAATTTCAGGAGGCACATTCGAAATCTTTATCTTCGTAACCCTACGACCAAGGTACGTAGGGATCATGAGCAGGTTCTCATGTTGTAATGACTTAGTGGAGAGGTCCTTGACTCGCTGCTCGTTGTCTAGTCTTACCTCTATTGTTCCGAATTTCATTCCTCTCGTTATGTAAGTTTTGTAAGACCAAATCGGCTTTAAGCACCTCTCAACCTTTTCTTGAGTGAATTTTTCCAGTGTCTTTGTCTTTAAATTAATGGTTCTGTAGATGATAGTTTTTTTATCTAGGTTTATTTTAAAGTCCGCGGGTGTTTGAAGATGGACTGTAACGTCCTTTTTACTTAGCATGCATTTGCATGCGAGTAATTTCTCTTTCGATATATTCAAAATTCTTTTTCTAGGCTTCAAAGCCTCGGCAAAGTTCGTGTTTGTTGTGGTGGTGGTGGCGGTAGTGGTGGTATCAGTAGTGAGGACAGTGGTTTTGTTAGCAAGGACATTTGTGTCCTTGTTGTTGCTGCTGCTGTTGTTGTTGTTGTTGTTGTTGTTGTTTTCACTGGTGACTGTGGCAGGCAAGACTGCTGTAGCAGCAGAGTTTTTCTTTTTCTCCATTCTCTCGTTTAACTGTGAGGAAGGAAGACTAGGAAATTCTTTTTCGAACGAAACACTGCAAAATTCAGCGTTTGTTTCACGAAAATCTTCATGGCTACAAGATGCCATCGTCTAAAAAAAAAATGGCTAGAAAGCCGAAATTGATTTTTAAATCCTGGAAATGTGCCACACAGGGCAGATTTCCGTCGCAAAAAACTTGCACCAGAGAGTCTATAGGTTGTTATACAACTTTCTATATAAAATAAACTTTACAAACAAACTTTTTAAAACATGAAAAAGGCAAAACTTACGGAGCCGACACGTCTACCGTCTGTCCATAGAGATAGATAGATAGATAGATAGATAGATAGATAGATAGATAGATAGATAGATAGATAGATAGATAGATAGATAGATAGACAGACAGGCAGACAGACAGACAGACAGGTAGATAGATAGTTAAATAGACAGACAGACAGACAGGTAGATAGATAGATAGATAGATAGATAGATAGATAGATAGATAGATAGATAGATAGATAGATAGATACTGACTCTCTTTTACTCTTTTACTTGTTTCAGTCATCTGACTGTGCCCATGCTGGAGCACCGCCTTTAGTCGCGCAAATCGACCCCAGGACTTTGTAAGCCTAGTACTTATTCTATCTGTCTCTCTGTTGTCGAACCGCTTAATTACGGGGACGTAAACACACCAGCATCGGTTGTCAAGTGATGGTGCGGGGACAAACACAGACACACAAACACATACACACACATACATATATATATATATATATATATATATATATATATATATATATATATATATATAGTGTAGTATATTGCCACTTAAGTGTGGCTGACCCCTAGGGGTGGATGTTACTGTTGCTTTTAGCCCCAGGAGGACATCTCCTCCAGCTGGCTTATCGACACACGACTGTGTCCTGTTTGCCAAGGGAAGTTATCCCTCTCACCTCGATCAGCAGCACGAACGTATCCGGATTTCAGGGTTATTTCCCTTCGTCGGCGTTCGACAGCTGATGACCTTGGTGAGAGAGACAAAAACCTGGCAAATTTATATCTTCTTTTCCAGTGAAATTCTTCACTGATATTGAAAAGGTGAAAACAAGCAATGTTAATTCTCTAAATGAAGTATTAACAGTAACTGCACGATAAAGTGTAGTATATTGCCACTTAAGTGTGGCTGACCCCTAGGGGTGGATGTTACTGTTGCTTTTAGCCCCAGGAGGACATCTCCTCCAGCTGTCGATAAGCCAGCTGGAGGAGATGTCCTCCTGGGGCTAAAAGCAACAGTAACATCCACCCCTAGGGGTCAGCCACACTTAAGTGGCAATATACTACACTTTATCGTGCAGTAACTGTTAATACTTCATTTAGAGAATTAACATTGCTTGTTTTCACCTTTTCAATATCAGTGAAGAATTTCACTGGAAAAGAAGATATAAATTTGCCAGGTTTTTGTCTCTCTCACCAAGGTCATCAGCTGTCGAACGCCGACGAAGGGAAATAACCCTGAAATCCGGATACGTTCGTGCTGCTGATCGAGGTGAGAGGGATAACTTCCCTTGGCAAACAGGACACAGTCGTGTGTCGATAAGCCAGCTGGAGGAGATGTCCTCCTGGGGCTAAAAGCAACAGTAACATCCACCCCTAGGGGTCAGCCACACTTAAGTGGCAATATACTACACTTTATCGTGCAGTTACTGTTAATACTTCATTTAGAGAATTAACATTGCTTATATATATATATATATATATATATATATATATATATATATATATATATATATATATATATATATATATACATATATATATATACATATATACGACGGGCTTCTTTCAGTTTCCGTCTACCAAATCCACTCACAAGGCTTTGGTCGGCCCGAGGCTATAGTAGAAGACACTTACCCAAGGTGCCACGCAGTAGGACTAAATCCGGAACCATGTGGTTGGTAAGCAAGCTACTTACCACACAGCCACTCCTATGCCTATAGAGTTTTATTTAAGTTTTTTCTTGAAAGAGTTCAAGCCTGTTGCTAGCAAAGTGATAAAACGTTTTGATTTAAGAGAGATGTCAGTGTTTGTGAATATGTGGTTGAGTTGGTGTGTTGGGTGAGCTGTCAATCCATACACCCAAGTGTGTGCATTTATTCACATTAGAATCTCAGAGAATTTCTAGAATGTCTTACAAATCTCCATTATGCCACTAATAGATTGGATTTGGAGAATCTGTGACAGTTTCTTTCACTCTTTCTTTGTGAAACCGAGTATTT
>NC_142949.1:17747887-17785387 GCF_046866305.1 Octopus bimaculoides | reverse complement strand
TTATATATAAAGGGCATTAACTGTGTAGTAATGCCTCACGCTGCGAGGGACTAAATAAGTCAAAAACTACCAAAAAATAAGCAACATATTTACCGAAAGCGAGGGAATGCAGCTTTCAAAATTTATCTCTTAAAAACATTTAACTCAACGGTTCGGTAAATATGTTGCTTATTTTTTGGTAGATTTTGACTTATTTAGTCCCTCGAAGCATGAGACATTACTACACAGTCAATGCCCTTTATATATAATTATTTATATATATATATATATATATATATATATATATATATATATATATATATATATATACAGAAAGACCCATACACGCACACACACACATATATGTATACATATATACTATATATGTATATATATACATCCGTACATACATATATATATGTTTGTATGTGTGTGTGTATGTTTAAAATTCATACATTTACACAATTCCAAATTTCTTGGATTAAACAATCG
The DNA here is from genome assembly GCF_046866305.1 of Octopus bimaculoides. Lineage (NCBI taxonomy): Eukaryota > Metazoa > Mollusca > Cephalopoda > Octopoda > Octopodidae > Octopus > Octopus bimaculoides. The sequence goes on along the minus strand of NC_142949.1, from coordinate 17,784,916 downwards.
CAATTAATATTCTAAATACAATTTGTTAGGTCACTGCGTCATTTTTTCACTACAAAAATTTCCTAATAACGAATAAAATACATAAAACTACAGAAGTAAACATTTTCTCCCTAATAAAATCTAATTTCTTCTTTCTAATACAAATCCTTTCAACTCCTACTTTCTCTTATGAAGCTTTACGAACAATCCAACAACAGATACAAAAAGAAATGAAGGAGAGACACTGACAATAAAAGAAAACTATTTCAGTATCAAAACTGAAACAATCACATTTCGATACTGTAATGACAGATACTAAAACTACATACAAAATTACTTTGCCCCTCTAAAATTAACTATTTCTATTCCTCTTACACATCGCTTCAATTGCTACTTTCTCTTATTAACGTTTACGAACGATCCAAGGAAAAAGACAAAGAAACGAAGGAGAGTGAGAGTCAAATAAACAGACACACTACCAATCATACGTAAATACACACATATTTATGTACCTATGGTTACCAATGACCTCATTCTAATTGGCGGGAGTTGTAAGTTTACTTTCCATTCTAACTTCGTCCTTCACCAGCGAGACATCTTTTTCAAATACGATCAACAAACATTTATTCCCTACAAACTGAGTTTTTTTCAAAATCTTTTCGTAAATCTTCCGATTAACACCCGCACCATTATCTACCTAACCCTAACCCTAACACTGTAGTGAAAATCGTACGGGTGTTAATCTGAAATTTTAACAATCTTTTTTAAAACACTTTTACTTACTAACATTTTTTTTATTTAGTGTGTGTGTGTTGCCCATATATATATACACTTAAGACTTAGTTGTGGGTTGGGAGTTTTATCGGCAGAGGTCATTATTATTATTATTTATTATTATTATTATTATTATTATTATTATTATTATTATTATTATTCTAAATTTTCCCCACAAGGGCGGCTTCGAGCAGGTGGAGAGTAGTCGATTATATTGACCCCTGTGTACAACTGGTACTTATTTTTTAGACCCCAAAAGGATGAAAGGCAAAGTCAACTTCGGCGGAATTTGAACTCAGAACGTAGAGATGGGCACAAACCTCCCGTCGCTACGCTGATTCTGCAGAACAGGGTTGAGTGTGAAAACCAAATTTAAAGTGTAAATATAGATGTTTTTGAATACGCCCTCATACATACAAATACACACATACATACAAATACCTGTCATTCTCTTCCAAATACGATCGACAGTCAAACATTTATTCCTTACAAACTGAATGTTTTTAATATCTTTCTTAAAACGCATTTACTTACTACCATATATAGTCACAGAATACACATTAATACACACATACATACAAATACCTGTCATTTTTTAAATTTAGTGTGTGTGTGTGTGTTGCCCATCTTAATATATAATACTGAAGTTCTGTATCTGTGTGAAGCCTTTTTAAAAGCTTATAGAAATCCACATTTTCCACTTTTTCGTTCTAACCCTAACCCTGTAGTGAAAATCGTGCCGGTGTTAATCTGAAAATTTAACAATCTTTTTTAAAACACTTTTACTTACTAACATTTTTTTATTTAGTGTGTATGTGTGTGTGTGTTGCCCATATATATATATATATACACTTAAGACTTAGTTGTGGGTTGGGAGTTTGATCTGCAGAGGTCATTATTATTATTATTCAGATTAACACCCGCACGATTTTCACTAGGGTGTTAGGGTTACAGTTTTTGAGTCAGGGTTACGGATAGGGTTAGGGTTACGATGAGGGTTAGGGTTACGATGAGGGTTAGTGTTACGGTTACGGTTTTAGGGTTAGAGTTACGTAATCGTGCGGGTGTTAATCTGAAAAATTACCGAAATGTAAAAACTACTGACCCTGCTTTTTATAGTATATATATATATATATATATATATATATATATATATATATATATATATATATAAATTTAATAATGAGGGTAGAATTGATATTAATCAATTAAAACCAGTGGGCTAGCATATTTTAAAAAATCCGAAGATTAAAATTATGTTACATACAAAATTAAGAGGAATGACCACCGAAAGTGGACTCCTATATGCTAAAAATAGATGCCAAATCATCTAACCACGAAGAGTATGTTCTCAAGAAAAAAAAATTCAGCAAGACGCCAGACTGTAAATTCAGTGTATTTTTCAAATGTCTTCAATCTGGCGCGCTGAATGTAATTTGCAGAACTTTACACATGCTTCCTTTCGGGTGAACGTTATGTGTCTAGTTCTGGAAATTATATTTTATAAATCGACAGGCTACGCTGATGATCCTGCGGATATTTACTTGTGTAAATATTAACAGGTGAAACCATTGGTACGTAGGTAATCGATTTTTTATTTCGTATATTTTCATTTGTCTTGCCCTTTTACAGTCTGGCGTCTTGCTGAGATTTTTTTCTTGGGAACATACTCTTCGTGGTTAGGTGATTTGGCATCTATTTCTAGCATATAGGAGTCCACTTTCGGTGGCCATTCCACTTAATTTTGTATGTATGTATATATATATATATATATATATATATATATATATATATATATATATATATATGTGTGTGTGTGTGTGTGTGTGTGTGTGTGTGTGTATATGTATGTATGTATACACGCACACACACACACTTGAGAATACTCTGTGAATATGTAAAATATATGAAGCAATTAGATAAGGCGATGGAGTTGTAGAACAATTAGAGATATTAATCAAAGGACAAAGGAATGAGACTTATGAAGAGGAGTGTACATAGAAACAGTGAGTGAGCGGTTGAAAACAATAGAGTGTGAGAGAGGGGAGGCAATAGGAAAAGCTTAATAGCTTTGCATTTAAATACAATTGTATTCAAATCTACATTGCAACATTTTCATACATATGCAAATATATGTATCTATATGTATATATGTATGTATGTATGTATGTATGTATGTATGTATGTTTTCTATGTATGTATATGTAAATATATGAGTATGCATTTATGTTTCTGTATGTGTAAGTATGTATATATGTGTGCGTATATGTGCGTATTTATTTTTTGCTAGAATCTCTGATATATTTGTATTTATGAATAAACATGTTTACGTAGGGAGGGAGACATACACATGTGTGATTAGCAACATCGTTAGTGACAGAAAAGGAGGGAGAGAAAGGCAGAATGTAAAGGTATGTAAAGGTATGTAAAGGTATATAAAGGTATGTAAAGGTGTGTAAAGGTATGTAAAGGTGTGTATAAATGTTGGGGAAATGTGTTAAAAGAAAAACGAGGGAGAAAAATTGATAAATAAGCTGGGAATAGAAATAAGTTAAGTGAAAGAAAGACTCTTAAGAGGTAGTCATAGAATAGTAGATGGTGAATACGATACAATGAAATACGGTAAGAATGAAAGATATACGTATAAATATATATGTATATACACACACACATACATATGTATATATACATATATATATATATATATATATATATATATATATATATATATATATATATATATATATATATATATATATATATATATATATATATACTCACACACACACACACACATTGCTTCTAAGCCTATCTTAGTACAATTATCTATCTATAAATCATATCGAATTATAGAAAAAGCAACAGAGAACAGAAAAACCGGAGAAAACAATACGGAAAAGAAATGAGAAATGGAATGTTATTTTTTCTGTTAATTTAAATAGCTTTCATTTCCCTAGTCATTCAATTGTTTTTTCCTTTGTCGTGATGGCACCGCTATTGTTCTTGTAGGAATAACTCTCTTATAATTGCAATCTATCAACACGATTTTATAGTGAAGTCACGTGGCTTAGTATTTAGGGTTATTTGTCTCACGATCGTAAGGTAGTGAGTTCGATTCCCGGCGGCGCGACACTTTATTTCCCGTTGTCCCAGTCCAGTCAGCTAGAGAACAATTAGTAGTATCTGTATTACAAACAACAGGGCTTGTCACATTTTGTCACGCTGAATCCCACTGAGAACTACATTAAGAGTACGCGTGTCAGTGGAGTGCTCAGCCATTTGTACGTCAATTTCACAAGCAGGCTGTTCTGTTCATCAGGTCATCTGGAACCCTCGTCGTCGTAACCGTCGTGTATATATATATATATATATATATATACTAGACTAGACTAGACTACCCGTGACCCGTTGGGTTACCGGGAAAGTCAGTTTCCCAGCAACGGAGTTTTGCTTCGTGGTTTTTTTCTTTTCTAGGTTATTTCGAATGCTTTCAATGAATGTGGCATTAAAATCACGCGTAAACGGTTCCATTCACCAGAAAAGGAAATATTTGGCTTCTATTTCTTGCACACCCTGCTACCACGTAACAGCTATTTCGGGTCCTATGTCACAAATATATATATATATACCGGAGTTAGACAAAATAATGGAAACACCTTAAAATTTCAAGCAATTTTATTTTAATATGGAGTAGGACCAACTTTGGCAGCAATTATAGCTTGTATTCTACGAGGTAGGGACTCGTACAAAGTTTGAATTGTTTCCAAAGGAATTTTTATCCATTCTTCAGCTAAAACAGTCTCCAGTTCTTGTAGTGAAGATGGTCGTAGTGATGGTGGATACTTGTTTTTCTAAAATGCACCATACATGTTCAATAATATTGAGATCTGGGGACTGTGGTGGCCAGATAAGGTGTTCAACTTAGCTATGTGAATTGGTGCACTATCATCCTGAAAGATTGCGTTTCACTCCAGAAACAGTTCCGCAACCATAGGATGAATTTGATCAGATAAAATGCTTTCAAGGGAAACCATTGGGTCGGCAGATTTCCAAGATATAGCCCTCCCTGCTCTCCGATTATCACAGATCCTCCTCCATGTTTAACAGTTGGAAGAAGGCAGTCTGGGTCAAATGCTTCTTTTGGCTATCTCCGTACGTATACTTGGCTGGTGGTCGGCAATAAGGTAACGGATGACTCGGACGAGAAAATAACATTCTTCCACTATTCTAGGGACCAATTCTATCGGTTTTTACTCCACTCTAAACGCTTTGCAAAGTTTATTTTTGAAAGTAGTACTTTTCTTATTGCAGCTCTCCCGCGAAATCCGGCTTTGTGCAGCTCCCCGCGAACAGCTTTTGTGGAAACTGGATTCTCGAGATGTTCATTAAGCTCTGCAGTAATTTTAGGAGCTGTACCTTTGTGATCCTTTCTAAAAATTCGCGTAAGAGTCCGACGGTCCCTACCTGAAAGTTTTGGTTTTCTTGTTTTGCTTCGACGAAGAAGTGTTTTCATCTTTCTCAAAGGCTATCATTACTTTCGTGACAGTACTTCTTGATACAGTAAACATTTCGGCTCATTTCATTACGCTGGTGCCTGCCATATGAGCACCAACAATTTGGTCTCTTTGAAAGTCCGATAGATCTGTCATTTCAATGAATTTTAATTACCTTTTTCTGATGATATCGTAAAAGAAACAGCAATTTCAGTAAAACAAATTAAGCAATACTAATAAGAAATCAAAAAGCATAAAAATAAACAAGCTTTTGATGGTTTTATAGATATTTCAAAATTATGATGCTATGATGTTAGGTTTTTCCATTATTTTGTCCAACTCCGGTGTATATATATATATATATATATATATATATATATATATATATATATATATATAAAGAGAGAGAGAGAGAGACAGACAGAGACAGAGACAGAGACAGACAGACAGACAGACAGAGATAGATAGATAGATAGATAGATAGATAGATAGATAGATAGATAGATAGATAGATAGATAGAAATGACAAGACAACAAAAGAATGAAAGAGACCTCAATATTATGTAAATAGACGAATTTATCTGTAAATATAATGTGACAATTATTCAGTAACCATGATAAAACTTCGAGTATCGGATTTCGGGGCGGAAACTCAAGGATCAGTGGCTATCGAACGCCGACGAAGGGAAATAACCCTGAAACCCGGGTCCGTTCGTGCTACAGATCATGGTGAGAGGGATAACTTCCCTTGGCAAACAGGACACAGTAGTGTGTCGATAAACCAGCTGGAGGAGATGTCCTCCTGGGGCTAAAAGCAACAGTAACATCCACCCCTAGGGGTCAGCCACACTTAAGTGGCAATATACTACACTTTATCGTGCAGTTACTGTTAATACTTCATTTAGAGAATTAACATTGCTTATATATATATATATATATATATATATATATATATATATATATATATAATAGAAATATTAATATTTCTAAGTCTCTCTAAAGGAGACTACGGCAGCGGTACTGGATATTAATAGTTATCGCCAAGCCAACATGTGAGTCCAAAAAGTAGGACGAACGCTGCCGTTGATTAGCGCCATCGCCTCTAGCTAGCTATGTGACACACGAACCTGTGTTCATTATAACCTTCGAACAAGGGAGGTCAGACTATTTTCGGGGTATTGCCCCTTATCAATTTAGAGCAGCCGAACCAAGCAGGCGTCGCTTCTGACCGTCTGTACGAAAGATTATTTACCTAAATTCAGTGGAATACATCCACTGGTTTTCAATAATAGAAATATTAATATTTATATTTATTTGGACAACAGATTAAATCCAATCTGGCTTCCCAGTTCCGAAATGCTGTTAATTAGAATTTACCAAAACATTCTCACTATTTCCCAGTCATAAACACGCACAAAGTTAGATTAGGATCTTAAAACACAAAAAATATCTCGCAAATAGTATCCGGACACAATATGAGACTATTAAATTCGCACACTGGTACCGATAGCAATAACATTAATTCCGACAATACAAACCATCACCATTATAACAATGACAACACAGATAATAACCTAAGTAACAATAATTATAATAAGAAATATAATAATAATAATAATTACCACAGCAACATCATTATTTCGGAAGTTAATAGCAACAGAATTAGTTTTTTGATAATGCGAAATCCAAGAGCACTGTATATCAATGTAAAGTCACCACCCCTACCGATGTATCTTTTTACATTGGATCTTCCTCCTCGCCGATTTCCAGAAGAATCTCAAATCATTATTCTACTTTTAGGCATAGAAATGAACGCAGCAACACGGGTTTTAAATTAATTTGGGAACTTAAAGATAATAACATACAATTTAATTTAGACTGGTTAATTCTCTCTACATCAATACCATACGATAAAGATAAAAAATGTTGCCCGTTATGTAATACGGAACTGTTCTTCATTTTATTCTCGAAGAATAAATTGGTAAATACGTTTATTGAAAGAGCATATAGATGTAAACATTGGCAAACACATACATTTTTTCATATAAATAACCCCTACAAATTTATATAACTGATACAACTTACCTATTTATCTATTAGTTATTCACATAATTCAAGTGATACAAGTTATTTATACCTTTATATGTTATCTGAACACTTTCTAACTTTTGAATCCAAATTAGGACACCTAGCACGTCTATATAACATGAACTTAAACACTGCTTTCAATTTAACTTAACATTAACATTACTTTCAACTATGTTCAATACGTTGTGCTCCCATAACTTTATACCTTTGATTTCATTACGCCTTCTTACTTCCATCTCCCTAGTTGCCTTTACTTTCTCCGGCAAAGATAGGGGTAATTTATCCTGTTTAGGCTATGTTGTTGGCATTATTCTGCGTCTGAGAATTTTAAATGTCTTCTTTAACTTTCTAAGACATATCAAAGCTTCTGAAAGCAATCTTAGTTTGTTTGCTTACGTTTATCGTAAGATGAATTCAAAACATATAAATATTTTCTTCTCCCTACTTTATTACGTATAAAATATTGCCCTACACAAAATAGATCCCTTCACTTTATTTTATTCATTGGTAAATCCTGGTGTCAACAACTACAGAGCGTGGATATCAAAGTAAACTTTGGTAATAATATTAACTTAGTTTAAACAAGTAGTTTTTATTCCATTAATCCCTTATTTTCCCCCTCAATTTTCCATTTCACTTAACAACACTATCTCTCTCTTTAGATTAATAGACCATTCATCACCTTTATATATTGTCATACACTTGATCTATTACTAGTTCATGCAAGCATCATTTTCCTATATATATAACATTGCCATTACCTTTATTACCATACGTCTATCGTGTGTGTGTGTGTGTGTGTGTGTACATATATGTGTGTGTGTGTTCCTTTCAGTTGAAGAGCGTAGGCTCGAAACGTCAAAGACTTTCTCTATTCCCGAGCGTTAAACTAATACATCCATTTGTTGTCTACACCACCTGTATTCGTATATATATATATATATAGAGAGAGAGAGAGAGAGAGAGAGATAGATAGATAGATAGATAGATAGATAGATAGATAGATAGATAGATAGATAGATAGATAGATAGATATAGATGTGTGTATTTATGTCAACACTACATGTATAAATACAAGATTATTTTCCCTTTGCGGTCCCATTATACATAAAACACTTTTCTCCCATTTTTAATCTAGTTTTAAATCATTTTATTGACTTCCCCTTCTAAATTCTAATTTTCTATTTTCCTTCTTTTCTTTCCTCCTTGTCCAACGTACTGTTTCGTAGCGTTGCATTTTCCAACGGTGTTTTTCAAATAAGATATTTAGCAATCTTCTCTACCCGCAGTTGTCACATTCGGTTAAAATGTCTTACGGTTAAGTTGGCTCTCATGAATTTCCCTGAAGAGAAAATTACATCTTTATCAACATCACTTATTCCTTTGGGAGGCCCATTTGTAATCTTCGAAACATATGTCGGAAATAAAAGAATTCATTTAACATATGCGTATTACCCCATTTATTAAATTTTACACATATATATATGTGTATATATGTATATATATATATATATATATATATATATATATATATATATATATATATATATATATATATATATATATATACATATATATATATATATATATATGTATATATATATATATATATTATTTGTGCTATAGGTTTCTTTCTTCAGAGCGAGATCCATTGATCTCAGCTGAAAATTAATACCAACGGCAAGTGGGCGTTCCTTCTTCAACAAAATAGTATTGTGTTCAAGAGTCTTATTGCGTAGGTTGAATGAATTATTCACTTAGCTATCCACAGAATTCGTTTCTTTATTATTTCTTAGGATAATTCGAAATTCTGGATTGTTTACTACACACGATCCTGTTTCCTTTCTCACTCAAGCAAATATTACTGACATTAGACTTCAACCGGTCCATTACCTTGGTATATTTATGTCCCGAGAGAAATGCAAGCAAAATTGGATTTCATTTGAGATTATATGGTGAGTTGTACCATGATATGTAATCGGTAAAATTTTAGTCATTCTTTATTACATTAGGTGACGGAGTGATTCCAGTTGGATCGTTAAGACTTTGGATTCTTTTGTATTAGACATTTAAACGCCTCGAAACCCTCAACTAACTCTAACAATACTGCTCAATGCAGACTTTCAGAAATATATACACATGGGCACAAGTGTAGCCCTGTGGTAAGAAATTTGCTTAGCAATCACATGGTTTTAGTTCGGTTTCACTTAGTGGCACGTCAAGGAACTGTTTTTCTTTCAAATACCAAAAGGTAATATTTATCCTCACTTAAAACACATCCACAACATACACTTTAAAGTGGGCGTAGATATTACCTTTTGGTATTAATATTGCTTCTGTCGGTATTAATTGTGTGTGTGTGAGAGAGAGAGAGAGAGAGAGAGAGAGAGAGAGAGAGAGAGAGAGAGAGAGAGAGAGAGAGAGAGAGAGAGAGAGAGAAGGCTCGTGACTTAGTGGTCATAAGGTCGATATTGGTGGTGCATTGTGTCCTTGAGGAAGACACTTTGTTTCATGTTGTTCCAGTCTACTCAGCTTGCAAAAATGCGTAGTACCTGTATTTCAAAACTTTGCCGCGTTCTGTATCACGCTGAATCTCCCTGGCATATATATGAAGGGTAAGTGTGTCCGTGGAGTGCTCAGCCACTTGCACGTTAATTTTACTTATTGATTGATCTTTTGATCAGATCAACTAGAACACTCGTGGTCGCAACCGACAGAGTTCCTGTTACGGTCGCGCGTGCGTGTGTATGTATGTGTATGTGTGTGTGCTTGTTCTTATGTATATAGATAATGAATGCATATATATTTTTATATTTGGTTGTAACGATTTATCCGGTGATAATAAATGAAACATCACCAGGGCTGAAAGCTTTTTCACTTGAACTGATCGCAGTAGATTCTAACCTTAACTTATTTGTGGACACTATGTTCATGTTGGTTGAGAAGACAGCGTAAGATTTCTTGGTTATTTATCCACTGAGTGTTATTCGGAGATGAGCATAATGATAGAAACACATTTGGCGCATTTTGTGAAACTACTCTGTATAGAGTCGTAATGCTTGAGAAGTATAGGCAAGGAGAATTTGCAAAATTCAGTTTGATAAGGAAATAAAATGACCAGCTGCGACTTGGGCAGCAGCAACACTTCCGGCTTATGCAATGGAATATTCTTCTGATCTTCCTTTAAGCTTATAAGGTCCGTGTACAAACAAAATTAGTCATTACATGCGTATTGTTTCCTTCGACTAAATAGTCACCTTCTTCTCAATGAAGTGAGGTTAACTCCTCCATTATGTTTTCCCTTTCTTCTTACAGCTTAGTCAAAGTAAAGGAATAATAGCGGCTAGGCCGTTTGCAGGAGATGGCTGACCTGGATGGGAGGGAAGAAAAAGCCACGAGGCGTGGCGTGTTCCTAACCACTACTTCAATCTCTGTAAATCGCTAAGTAAAAATAAATCAAAGGCTATGAATGAATTTAATTGCTACTTTGAGGAATTATTAGACCGGATGCATCCTGACAAATACTTCCGGTAAGAAAAGACAGGGAAAATTACATCAAATCGTGACATTAAATACATTACTTGTCTCAAATGTCGCTAATACTAACTTAAGTGTGATGTAGTGGTGTTAATTCAAACGATGGATTGTATCTCTCACTTAGGAGGGGCGTTGAAGAGAACTGGAGGCGATAATGGGGTGGCCAAAAGGAGGCAATAGATGTAAAAACTAACAAATAATTAGTTAATTAGGATAAGTCTTATTTTGAAATACAGTTCTTTGGAATTTTATGCAGAAAGATGTCTATGTTTGTGGTAGAGAGTGGGGGAGGGCGCTAGAAATGTGGTCAGGGTGCCGAAGGGATGGCAGCCTGAAAAGGATTGGGGAGAATTGCTCAAAACCGTGAAGAATTTATCAGCCTTGAAAAAGAAAACCTACCATCAACAACAATCCACCATTTAGCTCTTTTTTCAATCGTTGTGCTTCTTGCGCTACATTATCTAATGTGTCCTTCCTTTCTTAAAGACAACAAAGAGTAAGTTGAGGAAGAATTGACTGCTTTTTCTAGCAGATCATGCGACCACGTCGTTGATCCATTGTTGATTTCGATTGCATAATGTTTCCATTGCATGTTCTTGTAAAACTCCACTATATTCAGTATTCAGGCTTGAGGTGAGATCTGTCAAAATACAGCAGATAATCATCCGACTATATATAGATAGGGTCAATAGTTCACCAGATGGCGCCCAACATTGTTTTAAAGAGATCCCACTTTATCGTGCGTTCGACGAGGTTAAGTGTGTCTATAACAGCGTCAATGTTGTTTTATTAACAACTGGAAGTTATTAAATGTACGAGATATGAGATGTGTTCAAGTGCTTCAGGTTATTCATCATCTATGATAAACATTATCCACCTTTAATCTCTCCAGTCTTTCTCTCATAATCATGCAGCCTGTCATAACCGACAAACGTAATTGCTGGACTACTTCTTTAATCTATTCAATAATATTCTTCAAAAATTTATGTTCGATACTTGCCTCATTCAAATTTCAATTCTATTAAACTCAGCAGACGCCAATATTCCTGCTTAATTCCAGAGAATTTTTAATCGCTTTCATTGAAGTCATGTTATAGAATTGATAATACTTTCCATACTTTAACGGAACGAACATGTTGATAATTTCCAGACAACATTTCAAAGTTATTAAACACGAATTGATGTGGAAAAGATCAAACCACAAAGGAAAACAAAGAAAACGAATTTACGTAAAACCATATTTACAGGAAATAAGCAATTAACAAAACATAATCACTTCTCTGAATTTTCTAAGCTTGTTTTATTGAATTTGAACATTGTACATCAATTGAAAATTGTCAAAATACTAATTCTCGACCTAATACTACCCTAGGACCATTTCACTACAGTTACTAGGCCAAACATTTATTTGTGAGAATCCCACCTTGACAGACCGAGTCCTTGCTAAGTGTTAATTAGCAAATCAATCGAGCAGATGGAGCTCATTAGCTTGGCAGGGGCAGCCTGTCTAGAGGAAGAGAAACCTTCATGCGAAACCTTCGCTGCCTTGTGACTATATCTAGTTATGGAAACTAGATCTTTTCGAGATCTTTCCACAGTGAAAAGTCGTGGGTCGGAATCCCTGAAGTAATTCAACGTTTACTACAATTTTGTTCTGGCAACTCCTGCGACTCCATAGATGCCTACTTATGACGGCCGTGCTCTTTCTTTGAATCCATCAGCAACATTGAAAAAGGGACACGTTGCATGAGAAACAATCTCTCCTGTACTGCTCGGTTTTGGACCCTATTGGACACTGAAGAAATAGACAACTAAAACAGCACCGCGACAGCCTACAAGTGAGATTGATGTGACGGAGGCTGCCGTTTGCGCATCGGAGTACTCAGCCACAGATAACGCTGTTCCAATAGGGTGAACAACGAGGGCGTTCGCTCATGGTCATTTAATGACGAAAGCCACAAATGAATTGAGAAAATTATTTGACAAGGAAGTGAATAACTATCACAAAGTTATGTTACTTATCCCAGTACATTAACTTTCATATCTGTACAAAATCATTTTCTTCTATTTTTATTTTGATTTTAATTTAGTTATTATAATAAAACTCAAATCAACCCTAGTCAATTACGTCAATAAGCATTCAAACGGTAAGGAATCCCTCCACGAATCGATAAAAATATTTTAGCTTAAATTTTTGTGCCTCCCTTAAATAAATAAGCTCTGCATTTAGTCTGTATTTGGTGCGAAGTTTCATTGTTTATTGTTTGATGTAGATTTTAAGACATAATCAAATATTTTGGTTATATTTTAGCGTTTTTATTTGTTGTCTAATTGTAAGTAATCATTGAATGATTGTGTATCGATTTACATTTTGAACTTTGATCACTGTTCCAGAAGAGTTGTATATACTTCTTGATGTGTTTTTTTAAAATTTCTTTTAGTCTCTTATTTGTTTCAGTCATTTGCCTACGACCATGCTGGAGCACCACCTTTAGTCGAATAAATCACCCCCATGACTTCTTCTTTGTAAGCGTAGTATTTATTCTGTAGGTCTCTTTTGCCGAACCGCTATCTTACGGGGACGTAAACACACAAACATCGGTTATCAAGCGATGGTGGGGGACAAACACAGACAAACAAAGAGCTATGTTGTTGTTGTTGTTGTTGTTGTTGTTGTTGTTGTTGTTGTTGTTGTTGTTGTTGTTGTTGTTAATGTGTTTTAGTCCACAAGTCAACTTTGACCGAGACGACGTATGCTAAAAGCATTCCAGCTGTGATCATTTTGTCTTTTTAGAACTATAAGGACTACATCACTTATACATTACTTATATTGGACTTTCATTGCATTAATAATTTCTTTCAAATTTGGATTGCAGTACGTGATGTGAGGGAGATTTTTGCTATTTCTAGCAGGTCAAGCAACGACATTAAAATTTCCCTTTTGTCTTGATATGCTAATGTTATTCTGGTAAGAAACGAAACGCTATACTTGTTGTTAAGTATTCCATTCACTCTATGTTAAGAATTAGGTTTCCAGGTGGTTGACGTTAGTTTGGATTAACTGAAAAGTCAGCAGGAATAGTGGAAGACGATGACTTTGATCTCGACAACATAGTCTCTATGCAATTACATGATCTATTGTATATATCGGCCAAATCTGAAGCAAACTCGCCTCTAACGTTTAAAAGGAAACACACGTTGGTGTTTTAATGATTAAGACTTATGGAGTGAGAGATATAGTAAAGCACCTTAAGCTATTCATTTTCATTTTTCTCTATTATGACATCAGTAATTCTTGCTATTGTGTAGGTTTTTTATTCTTCCAAGATCAAACATATTTATCAATTCCTACTGAAAATGATTTAATCTTTTCCTGTCGATCTAAAATTTGTTATTTAGTCATACGCAAATGATGCTTTTGATACGTTTTTAACGGGAGAAAATCGCTATTTGCACAACGCAAATTATTGTTAGCATGTCTCTTTTGAATCTGCCAGAACGCATTAAGAATAATTATGCAAATCCTCATTTCTGATCTAGCTGTGAACAGAGCAAATAACTATTTTTACAGGTTGGCGGTTATAAGGACTGATCAGAGAAAATGTATGTTCGCTGGACTAAACGCTTTCAAAGGCACAAGTAAACGGGTTCTTCTGGCTAACGAGACACATGTCGAGGCACGAGCGTCCCAGAATCCCTTGCACCAACAAACCGAGTGTGTTATGAATACACTTGCGTCATAAAAGGGAGAAGTTGTTCTTCCTGTGACGTGTGCAACGATGACTAACAGATTTGCGTTTGAATTTACCACAACACATCAAAAATAAGTATGCAAAGCATCGTTTTAGAAGGAAGTTGTACAAAAATATTTCATTTTCTCTTTAGAAACATAAAATATTTATGTCTTGGATATTTTCGGATACAGACGAAATGATGACATTGCCAAATAGAGCAGAAGACATATAACGCCTTGATTTGACTCCTATCGTTTGTTTTCTTACGAAACCAACGAAACCAATGTATTTTAAACACATTTCTAGAACCGATTGCTATAATTACAGCTAAATGATATTATCCTCACTGTAATATTCTAACTCCTAGCCTCCGTATTAATTGTTTTTTCCCATAAAGTTTTGAAGAAAAGTTTTAGTTGATCCCAATGTTTCATTGATACCTATGTATTTAACCATGGAAAGAGGAAAGATAAGACTAATCTCTACGAGATTTAAACCCAGAGGGTAAGAAAACGCAGCTTGGCACTCGAAAACATTTAGACCTGTTATTTCATTTCATTTTAATTTCTTAATATTGATTTCTTTTAATCAGAGATACAAGGCCAATATTTGCTACCAAGATTTTCATATCGACTGAATATTAATGGATGTATCTTATTAATAGGGATTCCAAATGATTAATAACATTTGTAATCAGAGAAAGATAGGAAACTAATTAATGTAAGTTATTGAATCAGGTACTTCTACGAACGTCCATGATATCGTTGTTTTCATACCTGGGTAGAAAACCAAGAAAGCAAATATAATTCTGTGATATTTGTGCAGCTCTCAAGGTTATCAGCATCTTAAGTTAACTGGATTATCTAAACAGGAAAAATCATGAGTAGGTGACTCTCCGAAGCTCTTTCAATTCAATTACGTTCGTTTAATAGCTAAAGTCTAAGACACGACAGTCAAACATGTCTCATTCCTCTTTAAATCTAAGATCTTGTGTTTCATCAAAAGAAATAAACGCTTATCAATCAGTCAATTGACTGGTTAAAGAAGAACATTACAAGATTTCTCTTCCCTGGAAACATATGGGCTTCGAAGGTCAACTGAAGTATTAATTTACTCGTCTGTAACATGTTTTGTGATATTCATTAGCATACAAGCTAACATGCAAAGTTTGGAAAACGTTTTCCTATAAATATCATGTATTTCAGTAGAGACCATTGTTGGTGAATGGAATAATCAAATCACAAAAAATGTTTCCTTCTCAGAAAAGATTGCAATGTTTTAGATGTGGAGGAAAGGAAGCAGCAATCGATTAAATCAAGCTAGTGTCGAACTAGTTCTTATTTTACAGATCTTTTTCATCTACTTGCTTAGGATGGAGGGAAGAGTAAAATTCTTGGCCTTCGCACACCACGTTAGAGCGATGACATTGAGAGCATTAAAGTGTCGCTTTAAAATGTAACAAGTCAACAACTATAGAAAAAATATGAGCCTTCGGTCCAGGAATTGAACTCACGGAATATTAATTGTAAACTCAACACACCAATGCAACTTCCATCTCATACAAAACAGTTGCATGGTGAATCTCATACAAAAACTAATTTATCGTCGGTTTTGTTTTTCACACGAGCCATTTTCCTTCTGATCATATTCTATTCACTTAACTACTACGTAATACGTCGCCGTGTTTAATATTCCAAGCCGTTAGCAGACAACATTTGGCACAGTCCAGTGTTTCTTCTATGAAGTGGATGGAGGATGTGCGAATTAAAAAGTGAGCCGACCAATGCCATTTTTAATAAAATTAAGTGGTGTTTAGACTTCTTAAATTTATGCCTTTGTTTTTCAAGATTCTTCATGTGAAAGCGTGTGTTGAAACATCGTTTTTATATTCGAGGGCGGTTTTCTTTTGCCAGTTAAATGCTTTATTTGGTCTTCAATTTAGCTTTATTATTATTGAAGGCGGTTGACTTTGCCTTTTATCCTTTCGACGTCGATAAATTAAGGCGGTGAGCTGGCAGAATCGTTAGCGCGCCGGGCGAAATGCTTAGCGGTATTTCGTCTGCCGCTACGTTCTGAGTTCAAATTCCGCCGGGGTCGACTTTACCTTTCATCTTTTCGGGGTCGATAAATTAAGTACCAGTTACGACTGGTCCCCTCCCCCAAATTTCAGGGTTTTCGCCTAGAGTAGAAAGGATTACTACCTCCGATTTAGCGAAAGTGGAGGTATTGTTTTCAGTCGCGTTTATTTGTCTGTTTGTTTGTTTGTCTGTCCGTCGACAAGATATCTCGAGAACCGCTGGATGGATTCGAATGAAACTTTCAAGGATGTTTGGCCTCATGACTGGCAGAAACTGATTAGATTTTGGGATCAATCCGATACCAGAAAAGGATTCTGAATTATTTTTCTTGTTTTTTTACTCAATTTTTGAAAGCGGTCTGGTTTATTTTTAGTAATCTCGTTTGTGATAGCAGTGGAGTTTATTTCAGATATTCTCATTTTAAAAATCGTCTGCAGCTAATCGTTGAGAGGACGTTGGTGTTGCCTTGTTGGAGGTTTGCGCTCTGAATGCTCTTGTTAATATTATTATTATTATGTTGTTTTTTTTCATTTTTTCTTCAAATTTTCTTCCGTTTCTCGCCAAGTGTTTTCCGTACACCTAGGGCAGAGAAACTCATTGTATGCAAATTCACAGGTAAAATATGTATCTAAAATAAATAAATAAATAAATAAATAAATTCATGAATGGATGTTGTTTTCACAGCGATAATGCTCTTCTCAGTACATAAGTCGTTCCAGTTAGCACGATTTTTTGCACTTCCTGTAGGGATAGTAAGCCTGGTATCATTTTCAAATAGGTTTCAATACCTTTTTTATCATTCCTAGAGATCCTACAATCACTGGTACGGTAGTCGCCTTGAGGTGCCACATTTTTTTCAATTTCTATTAGCAAGTTTTTATATTTACTGATCTTGTCAAATTCTTTCGCCGCTATATTATGATCAGAGAGAATACTCATGTCAATTAATAAACACGTCTTCTTTGTCTGATCTTTAATAATAATATCCGGTTTATTAGCTTTTATAGTCTTGTCAGTATGTACGGGGAAGTCCCAGAGAATCGATACATTTTCTCCCTCAGTCACAGCTTCAGGATGGTGTTTATACTATTTGTCAGCAGTTTTGATTTTATAATGCCGACATATTGTCCTGTGTAAATACTGGCCAACTCTGTCATGTCTTGCTTTATATTCTACAGGTGCTAAGACCCTACACCCTGAGATTAGGTGGTCTATAGTTTCAATCGCATCGTTACAGAATCGGCATTTTGGATCAGCTCCACTTCTGAGCTTCGTAACCATTGATGCGTGTGTTTCTGGTCGACATCATCTTGTTTGCTACGAGCCACATACTTGCCATGCAGAGGTTTCTCTTCCCATCTGCTAGCTAATTTTTCATGTGCTTTTGTCTTTGCAATTAATTTTATTTTCTTTGCAGCAGCAGTTGGCGCATTTCTTTCAAATTGATCAAGCTGGTGGGTATCTAAGAGATCAGTAGCGAATTTTTTGCTCTCTTTCAGAATAGAGTGAATTTTTTTCGGTCTTTCATGTTTTTCAACAAGTTTCAGCATCCAATCGTTGGTTGTTTCAAGGTATTTGGCTAGTCTGATGTGGTGGTTTTGTACGTAAGTTCAAGTTGGATCAAGCCTCGACCTCCCTGAGCTCTGGGAAGGTAAAGACCATCCACGTCTGCCTTTGGATGGTGCATCTTATTATAAGTCAGTAGCTTGCGGATTTTTCTATCATTTTATTATTAATATTATTATTATTATTATTATTATTATTATTATTATTATTATTATTATTATTATTATTATTATTATTATTAAGGTATCACACATCTTGTGACGTCTTCGACGACTTTCTGACCCGCGTGTTTCTTTTTTGTTCTGCCTTTCCATTTTCATCTTTCTGTGGAATTTATCCCTATCTGTGCATGAGTTTACGTCTGTATCTGTATGTATTTGTGTGTGTGTGTGTGTGTGTGTGTGTGTGTGTGTGTGTGTGTGTGTGTGTGTCTTGTGTGCATGTATATGGATTTGTATATTACACTGTTTGTACCCATCTTTATCTATTTAAAGCTAAAGTGAAGATCAAATAAACTGAGCGTGTATTTAATTGCAAAAAAATGACCATCCCCAAAAATCACAAAACCTTTTAAAGGTGTCTTGATTGAGACATCTTATTCCGTTTGGATTCGAATTCTTTGACAATGTCATCTCCCTGTTGTCTTGTGGTCTTCCGAACGAACTCCTCCTATCTCTCGAATACCACTCAACAACTGTACAAATCTATCTTTGAGAAAATCCTTTACTTTCGGTGTTCCGCAGTCTCATAGTTCCCTCTCCCACACCATCCCCGAACTATTTCGTTTCGGGTATATATTCTAGTAATGATATTCTTTGCATGGATTTTTCTTCTCGGTCGTAGCTAGTCATCGTCTTCCCTTCTTCATAGTTTCCCACTTCACAAACGAGAGAAGAATGTATAACGGCACTGCAAGCAAACAAGATGTATCTGAATGTAGAGTGGTTTTAGACTTCCTATTAATAAAAGATGGAGGTTAACATGTTTAGTGGAAGACGGGAGTTGGCATTGTTCAGTTTGATCGAAAATGCCACAGTGTACTTAGTTGTAAACATTAGGGTGAGATGAACCATGTGATCATAACTTTTCTCTTTTCTCCTATCATTCACAGCGGGCATTTCTTATCTCTGAATTATCCATTAATGAATTATGTAGATTTGGTTGTTATTTCTAACGATTAAGGAGACCAAATAGAGGCTTTGTGTCCCTGGCACTGTCTTTTGGATGTTTTAGTTGGTTGGTAACTGCTTTGGCAAACAACAAAGGAAACGTCGTTCCCAATATAACATCATCATTATCAACAACAACAGCAACAACAACAACAATACTAACAGCAAAAAAATAACAACAATAACAACAACAACAACCAAAACAACAATAACAGGAACATTAAGAAGAACAACATTAACTGCAGCGAGAAATAATAGTTTTAGTGTTGAGAATGAGATTGGTCAGGGTGAACAAAAATGTTGCAAGGGAAATAAAATAGCAACAGAAAAAGATGAATCAGGTAGAAAATGGAGTTTGTAAAACAATTAAAATTTGTGAAATAAACAAATGGAAAACAAGTAAAATACGAAAAGAAAATAAAAATATTTTTTAAAAAAAGTTCAGAGATGTAATAACGATTAAATGAATGCGAGAAAATTGATTTTCAAAGGCTGATGATCATGGTTATGATGATGATGATGATGATGATGATGATGATGATGATGATGATGATGATGATGGGAATGATAATGAGGAGGAGGAGGAGAACAGTAGGGATGGTGTTGCTGCTGATAACGATTATGGTGATAACGAAGAGAAGGATGACAGTGTTTATAGTAATGGGGATGTTGGTCATGATGAGGAGGATTGTGTGTGTGTGTGGTGATGGTGATGGCGATAATGATGATGATGAGGAGGAGCAGGAACAGGAGGTGGAGGATTGTGGTGATGGTGGTGACGATAATGCTAGGGGGTGGTAGTGATGAGGATGAGGAAAGTGATGATAGTGTCGGTGGTGATGGTGAAAAAATTTGGTAACAAAAATTCGATTGCTTCGTGAAGCATTTAAGTGCGATTTCTGTTTGTTTGTCTGTATGTATGTATGCATGTATATACGTAAATACATATATGTATACACATATATATGTATATATATATATATATATATATATATATATATATATATATATATATATATATATATATATATATATATATATATATATATGCATATGCATATGTATGTATATATATATATATATATATATATATGTATACATGTCTCTTAAAGGATAGAGCTCAAAATCAATGCATTGAAGATACTTTATTGCAGCAACAATTATAATAATAACAGAAACAACCACAATAAGCCAAACCTATGCACATTTCAATAGGGTATCCCGGAAAAATAAACCACATCATAAGATGTCTCGTAAAATATTGTAACAAATTACAACATATTACAAATTTCTGGATACTCCATCTCATCAGGGTCGCATTATTGCCATCACCAATACTATTATTAGCAAAACACATCACTAATAATAGTATTGGTGATGGCAATAATGCGACCCTGATGAGATGGAGTATCCAGAAATTTGTAATATGTTGTAATTTGTTACAATATTTTACGAGACATCTTATGATGTGGTTTATTTTTCCGGGATACCCTATTGAAATGTGCATAGGTTTGGCTTATTGTGGTTGTTTCTGTTATTATTATAATTGTTGCTGCAATAAAGTATCTTCAATGCATTGATTTTGAGCTCTATCCTTTAAGAGACATGTATACATATATATATACAAAAACTCAACTGTGAGTTTTTGGCTAAGACTGTTAACAGATACTATATATTTTGTAAAATTTGTTTTATAAAAGTATATATTTAATATATATATATATATATATATATATATATATATATATATATATGCATATGCATATGTATGTATATATGTATGCGACTTAGCTTCACATGTGAAGGCACTTGGCTCAGTGGTTAGAGCACCGGGCTCATAATCATGAGGTAGTGAGTTCGATTCGGGCCGGGCAGTGATGTGTTCTTAAGAAAGACACTTTATTTCACATTGTTCCAGTTCACTCAGCTGTAGAAATGAGTTGTGATGTAACTGGTGACAAGCTGTATCGACCTTTGCCTTTCCATCAGTGTCGTGGTAGGCATGGGTCACTGTTTATCTTCCATAAAACATCCTTGTCTGGACATGAGCCTCTTTCTAGGTGCAATCCCATGGTCACTCATGACCGAAAGGGCTCTTCACCCCTTTATGTATGTATACATGTATATATTTATGTGTAAGTATGTATGCATTTATATAGCATGCACGTATTTATATATCTGTGTAATTATGTAGATGTATACCAAACAAATACATTTGAAAAGCTCTCTGACCGTGACCATTTACATGTTTTTAGCTTGTGCTACCTAATTTGTCCTTCCATTTTTTAAAGATGTGATATGAGGAATGTTTGCTTCTATTTCTCGCTGAATCCAAGTGATCACATGTAATATTTAGGATTAAGTTCGTATATAGATCGATAGATATGCACAATTATTGATTTATCTTCCTATCTCTACAAAATGTATAATGGCGGTGCCCCAGCATGGCCACAGCTCATGAGCTGAAACTAGATAAAATGAAAAAAAAAAAAAGAACAAAAGGAAAATTCAATAATCCGAAACAGAATCTTGGAATTAAAACGGTTGAGTGATGGACATTTCATAAATAAAGCCACTTTTTTGTGAGCCTAGTACTTATCCTATCGTTCACTTTTGCCGAACCGCTAAGTAACGGGGACATAAACACACCAACATCGGTTGTCTTGCGATGATGGAGGGACACAGACACACAAACACATACACATACACACACGCACAAACACACATATACATATATAGATAGATAGATAGATAGATAGATAGATAGATAGATTGATAGATAGATACGCAACGGGCTTCTTTTAGTTTCCGTCTACGAAATCCACTCACAAGGCTTTAGTCGGCCTGATGCTATAGTAGAAGACACTTGCCCAAGGTACCACGCAGTGGGACTGAACCCAGACACATGTAGTTGGTAAGCAAGCTACTTACCACACAGCCATTCCTGCGCCTATGTTTGTCTACGTTTCCGTAACGTACCATTTCGGCAAATGCCACTGATAGAATAAGTTCGAGTCATTAAAATAAAGTACTGGTTTTGATTTGTTTAACGAAATTCATCAAGTTGGGGTCCCGGGAAGGTCGCAGTCCAATGACTGTAACAGTTCAAAGATAACAAAATTACTGATTAATTCCGAGTTTAAAACTTAAAAAATTAAACAGGAATGGTTATATAACCAAGTGCTTCGGAATTAGAACAGGAACGTGTCTATTTTGGTATAACGTTTGCCAACGTGTTTAATACACTTAAATACATTATATCAAAGGAAATCTATTGAAAAACAAAAATATAAAATCCTGAAAACGAAGTAACACATGAGAAATATTCAAGAATATATATTAATATAAATGTTTTACTTCTTTTCTATTCAGACGTAAATGTGGTTCTTCCATACAATACATAAACATATACGCTGCATTCAAATGCCATCACAATACCAACATCTTGTCTTCTCTTATACGCAGAGATATGGTGGGTCCAACACAGAACCATCGGAAAGGACTTGGTTTTGGCGCAGATCAGTTCAGACCGTTTGCGAGTATGATGCGGACCGGACGCAGATCTGTTGTTAGCAACAGCGTCAAAACAAGAGAAGCAGAGAGAAGAGAGCTTCATTTGATCCGATGTATTCAACAAGGACAGATGACGAGATGGGAAGAACATGTTGTTCTGGGGAAAATACGTTGGGATGAGATATGGAAGTGGACGACATCTCGGCTAAGTTTTCTGATTCGTTCATCTTATGATGTTTTGCCATCACCTACAAATCTAATAAGATGGACCATCTCAAAGAATGACATATGCAAATGCGGAAAGGTCGTAACACCGAAACATTCTTTCCAGCTGTTCCTTAGCATTCAATAGGTGTACATGGAGACACAAACTGGTCCTGAAGGTTATCTTCAATGCTATGAAGAACCAAGTTCATCTCAACAACACTGAGAAAAAACCGTTGAAAGTACAATGTAGAGATTTTATTACCTTCGTGCGCTCAGGTCAGCGGACCCGTTTCAAGAAAAAGAACAAGAAACTTCCTGTGAGAGATGAAAAGTGGAACGGTTATTGGGAAGTGACTGCAGATTTACCTGGATGCCAGGGATGCATTCCTATACCAGTTACGGAAAAACCGGACACTTTAATGTGGTGTGAAAGAAGGAAAGTTGTAAATCTAGTCGAATTAACGGTTCCTCGTGAAGATAGCATGGACGCTATGCGGGCTCAAAAGATTGACCGTTATGTAAACCTCCTCGAGAAATGGGAAGACGCAGGCTGGAAAGCAGAGCATTTTCCAATCGAAGTTGGATGTAGAGGGTTTGTTGGACACAGTGTGAGACGACTGCTGTTATCGTTAGGCCTAACTCATCGTAAGGAAAATACCACCATGACAAATATCCAAACTACAGTGGAGAAGGCTAGCCACTGGATTTGATTAAAAAGATGAGCGATGGCTAGAGTAATATTGAGCTTTATTTAATAACCATTTGATCTAGCAAGCGGGGCCTCATATCAGTGAGGGGAGCCGGTGCGCATTGATACCATCGAGAGGTAGGCCCCGAAACGGCGCGCATTTTCTCCTGATGACCCCATACACTTGCTGGCTTCCGGTATGCGGAGTTCTCGACTGGTAGCACTTGCATGTGCGAGGTGTTTTCACACACACACACACACACACACACACACACACACACACACACACACACACACACGTATATATATATATACTTAAAATAATATAGGGTAGCAAAATTTTAGAAAGTCTTCTACCAGTGGCCTAGGATGTATAAAAATCAATAGACATCATATTTTCCATGTAAAATTAGTGTACATTTAGACATTTTTATTTTATTTGCTAATTAAAATTCGAAACCTAGGTCTAGCGGTAAAACATAGTAAATGTTTTTATTTTCATTCCCTTCGAAATTGCTCTTAACTGTGGTTTTGGACTTTTGACTGTTCCTTCTAGCATGTAAGGCGGCTTCTTAAGGGTCACCTCTTTTTGTTTTTAAATGTACACTAATTTTATATATATATATATATATATTCGCATATTCACGCCGGTTGTAATGGCAGAGTGACGCTTGGCAAAATTTAAAAATTGTCGTTAATTTATGTGTATGTAGATGTATATATAAGGCGGCGAGTTAGCAGAATCGTTAGCGCGTCGGATAAAACGCATAGCGATATTTCTTCCGGCTCTTTATATTCTTTCTACAAGTTCCACCGAGGTTAACTTCGCCTTTCATTTAAAGGGGTGGGGTTATGATTTTGGCCATTTATACCCATGGAAACCGGGTAACCAATCTGAGTCGAATTCTAGGGCTTGAGATGCATATGTATATATATATATATATATATATATATATATATATATATATATATATACATATATATATATTTATATATATATTTATATTTATTTATTTATTTACCTATGTATATATAGCCAAAGTGGAAGTGGATGGCTCACAAGAATATAAAACATATACAGAGGCTTCAGAAACTTCATTCAAGACTCGATTCTTTCCGATACTCCGAGGACAGAACTGTGACTAGTCTTGCAAAGCATGTCTAGGAATTGAATGAGAATGACACCCGTCCTTTCAATGTAACCTGGAAAATTCTAGAAAAAGCATCAGCATACAGACATGGATCTTATAAAAGACCTATAAAATGTAATCTTTGCCTCTCAGAAAACTTCTTCATCCTGTTCCAGGATAAAAATCTTTTGAACCAGAGACTGGAGCTCTTAAATCCTTGCAGGCACGACGTAAAGTTTAAAATGTCAACCGACAAAATACCGTATGGGTAAAATGGTTTGACTTTCAAAATATACTTTTGACTGTCGCATTTGAATTTGACTTTACACGGTATAGTTATTTTGCATCGCAACACTAATGTATATTTCGACTTCATTTTTAAGAAACCTTTCGACTGTTTTACAAATTTAAGCTTAAGCATCGCCGAGCTTTATTTTCATTGTTTACTCACGTATTTAATTATGTTATATCAAATTAATGTACAATTTCCTTATTTTTACATTTTAATATTATATACACCGGGCAGTTTTTTAAATTGTTTGCATATATGCGTTATGATATAGATATTCTCTATATATTTATGTGTATGTATGTATTGTAGGTATGTATATGTATGTATATGCATGTATGCGTGTGTGCGTCTACATATGTGTGGGCATGTGTATATATATGTATATATACATATATATGCATACATATATAAATGTGTATCTATATATGTGTATACTTTTATATATGTAAACATTTATTTGCGTACATATCTTTGTATTTTTGTATATTTGTATGCGTATCTATGTGTGCGTTTTTGTGTGTTCGTTGCGCAAGCTATATGAAGTATCTAATCGTTGTTGGTTAACTTCGAGCGTCATGACGTAACACTTTCTGCCCCTATTTATTGTTTACCCTTTCTCTCCCTAGATTTCGTATTCTCTTCTTTCTTCTATTTCTTTTTCTTCTTTTCCACTGTTTTCCCCCATACTAAATATTTTCTGATTTTTTTCTTTCTCTTTTTTTCGCCTGTAACAACTAACACGTATAAGCATATGCTAGGAGATTTTGTGCGCGTGCATGTGTGTGCACACACACATATATATATATATGCATTTGCATATATATTTATGTCTTGCCTATATATATCTGTATATGTATGTAGCTATGTACATGCGGCTGTACGCTTAGTGATTATATGTATATTATAGAAGGTTTGGTATGTGCATATACTGCTAAATGTATATGTAATCCAACGTGACATTTTTTTATAACTTTTAACGTATTGATTGATTCATATTTTACAAGTAATTATTTACCCTGAGTATTTAGGCTCTGTCCTTCTTTATAAGCTATTTTTGATTTAAGGTTTTCTTCGATTTTATAATAAGATAATATTATACCGAAATTTGTTCATTGCATGTAACCGTTCATTGTAAAGACCGTTAACTGAAAGGACCTATGAAATAAAACCATTTTCAAATGTGTATCTATTAAGCTAATTGTATATGTTTGCTTATAACCTTATTTTGTTCCATTCTAAACAAAACTGTCCAACGAACGAGAAAGTGAAACACTGAGTAACAGTTTTTGTGATATTTTTGCTGCTTTTAAATAAAGTATATTACTCTACCATTGGTATACGAGTACTATTTTTTCCACCATGTTTCGCATTTATGTGCTTACTCCGGTATATACATGTATATACATATATGTATATATATATACGTGTATATATATGTGTATATATATATACGCATGTATACATATATACATGTATATATAGATGTATATATATGTATATACATATTCATATGGATATATATATATATATATATATATATATATATATATATATATATATATATATATATATATATATATATATATATATATATATATATATATATATGCCCCATTTCGTTTTAAAAGACCATAAGATAAACTTTCGGAATAGCCCTAAATTACGTCTAATTTGTCCATCCAAATCTGATATTGGTATTCTTAGTAAAAATATACTTGACAAATACATACCTACCTTAGTCAATAAATTAAAACTTAGTTTATGGTCCAATTCTTTGCAGGTAGTTGAATGGTTTCGTAACATAAATAACAAACATAGCGCCAAATTTATCCAGTTTGACATATCTAACTTTTATTCATCAATTAACCCCATTATTTTAAATAAAGCACTTTGGTTTGCTCACAAGAAGGCGGGTATGCCTAGAGAGGAATTTAAAGTTATTAAAGCAGCAAGAAATTCTATAATTAAGTTCAATA
Organism: Octopus bimaculoides; assembly: GCF_046866305.1. NCBI lineage: Eukaryota > Metazoa > Mollusca > Cephalopoda > Octopoda > Octopodidae > Octopus > Octopus bimaculoides. The sequence goes on along the minus strand of NC_142949.1, from coordinate 17,757,692 downwards.
AAAAAACTATGGATACGTAAAGACACCCCAGAAGGATTTGATGTCCCTATGGGAAGTTCCGATTCAGCACAAGTAGCTGATTTAGCCTGCGCATACATTCTACGTGAATTAGAAGACCAATTTCCCAAATGTTAAGGGTGGTCTATACAGAGACGATTGTTTATTATACTTAGAGAACACCACAAATCAAAAAATACACAAAGTTAAAAATAGATTAGCTAGGTTTTTTAGTAGAATGAGCTTTAGTATAGTATTTGAAGATGAAACATCTTTAGCTAACTTCTTGGACGTCACTCTGGATCTACATACTAAAACATTTTTCCCTTATCACAAACCCTCCACTAACCTAAAATATATCAGTAAATCCAGCAATCATCCTAATTCAGTAACGAGAAATTCAGTTTAAAATATCTCACTTAGACTATCCAATCTATCTACGAACGAAAATATCTTCAATAAGGAGGCGGAGTTTTACAATTTAGCTTTATTAAAAGCAGGTTACAGAGAAAAAGTTAATTATATATATTCTACTTACGAAACCGATTTGAGTAATAATAGCAATAATAATAATACCAATAGTAATAATGACATAGTTTTTAATTTAAACAATAACAAAAAATACAATTATAACTTCCATCATAAATTCTGTAACGATAATAACCAGCTTAACATTTTTTCACGAAATAGGGGAAATAACCGTCAGATTAAACCCTGTCTCAATGATAATAATAAACTAAGACTATTTATAAATAATACTGGCAAATATTCTAAACCAGAACCTAATAAAAATGTCTGGGTAATTCTTCCTTTTAGCAAAAGTGTAAAATCAAACTTGGTATCCCAGTTCCAAAACGCTATAAATAAGAACTTTCCAAAACATTCTCATTACTCCCAAGTCATAAACACACACAGGGTTAGATTCGGTTTCTCGAACATGAGGAACATTTCACAGATAATATCTGCACATAATATGAGGCTTTTACATCCACTAGAGAGTTCCAACAGTAATAACATTGAGCCAGACATTATTAACACTTACCAAAATAACAATAATAACACTAATAATAATATAGGGAACAATAATAATAACACGATACATAATAGTTATAGTCACAACAACAAAATCATTATTTCTGAAGTTAATAACAAAAGAATTACTTTTCTAAGCGATAATGCGAAACTTAAAAATACTGTCTACCAATTCCAAGTTAGTACTCCTACAAATATCCACTTATATGTTGGATCTTCCTCTTCACCTTTATCCACCAGAATTTCTAACCATTTCTCGACATTTAGAGATAGAAACAAACGTAATACTACGAGCCTAAGCAAACTAATTTGGGATCTTAAAGATAATAACATTAAATTTAAACTAGACTGGCTAATTCTTTCTATTTCTAGGCCATATGAAAAGGGTGGAAAATTTTGTTCCCTTTGTGTTACGGAACTCTACTTTATTTTATTTTCAAAGAATTACCTGGTAAATACCTTTATAGAAAATTCTTACAGGTGTAAACATTGGCAAAAACATGTATTTTCAGCATTTAAATAACAATCATTGTTTTTATAGAAAGCTATCATATTAGCCCTTAATATGTGAGTTCATCAAATAGTTCTAGTAAAACAGGTTACTAATTCCCTCACATATTAGAAGATTAAGATTAAAATTGATCACGATTCACAAAATTTATCTAATCATTCGTTATTTATTAACCTAAATTAGAACATATATTAAATCTTGATATATTCATGTAACAGCAAATACATACAAAAAATATATGTGCGTATGAGTATACGTGTATAAGTGTTTATATATACACGTGTACTTGTGGGACAATGTGTGTGTGTCTGTGTGCACATATATTCATGTTTTCGTATAAATTAGATGTGTTTGTTTAAATTTTTGTGTACATTTATGTATTAGGTATTATTATTTTTATTTTTATTTTTATCCTTATTTTTACTCCTATTACTATCACTTATAAGAAATATATAAAAATATATATATACGTATGCTTTATTGGATGTATGTACATTTTTGTGGACAGATATATTTATGCATAAGTTTCTCTATATATTCATATATGAGTGTATTTGTGAATTTGTATGGGTGCGTATTTGTGTAAATGTATTTTTATATATAAAAAAATATATGTGTATATTTAGATGTATATATGTGTGTGTATATATATTTGTGTGTGTGTATATAATTGTGTATACATGTGCATGTATGTGTGTATGTGTATGTATATATATGTATATATGTGTGTATATATATATATATATATATATATATATACACATATATACATATATATACATACACATACACACATACATGCACATGTATATGTGTGTATATACATGTGTATATGTGTATGTGTGCGTATATATATGTGTATATATATGTGTGTATATGTGTATATAACTATGTGTGTATGTATGTATATATATTCGTATGTATGTGTTGTCCATCCTACTATCTGGTAGCGTCCAAATCTCTAACGGTTTTTTTTCAAATGAATCACGTCATAACATTATTCAACTATAGTTATCATACTCGGTCATAATGTCTTACGTTTAGGATGATTCCCATGCATTTCCCTGAGGAGAAGTTTACATTTTTAACACCGCCGATTCCTATGGATCGCATAAATTGTAATTCTTCGAAACATATGTCGGAATAAAGTATGCAGTTATAACATGCGTTTTCTCCATTCCTTAAATTTTTAAATATACTCAAATACCCAAAATATCAAGGAGTTTCTGCCTCACCAACAGGAATTACACTACAGTTATTTTGTGATCTTTGCTACCTTGGTTTCTATTAACCCATTTATTCTATCAGAATTATTATTTATTAGGATAGAATAAATACATATAATTAATTACATATATACATTTATATATATATATATATATATATATATATATATATATATATATATGGATATTTGAAGTTAAGCAACAAAAATTCAATAGGTTATAGCAGGACTAGACTGTTAAACAGCAGCATAGTCGAGATGTTTTCTTCTCTTACTCTTGTTTTTTTGCAAACATCTTCAAAATGACTTTCTAAAATGAAATTCCATTATGCAGCTGAGGAGTACATTTTCATTGTAAATTCTACGTGGTGTTCTCACTACATGAATAAATGGAGCTTGTACGAAACGTACGTACTGCTATAACCTATTGAATTTTTGTTGCTTTTCTTCAAATTTTATTCACCAAATCTCTTGATTTTGTTTTTGGTTTTTACCCTACCAAATTCTGGTGCCTCAAACATTTCAAGTACCACATTTAATCTTTTGACTAAATCTATATTATATATATATATATATATATATATATATATATATATATATATATATATATATATATATATATATATATATATATATATATATATATATATATATATATGTATATATATATATATATCTACAAGAAATGATTGGAAGAAAAAAGTGTATCTAGCATCATAGTATAACAGTTAGAAAGAAAGAACAGAAGCAGATTATCTGTGTGAATCTTTGCTGCGGGTTAAATATGTCGTCCAATGCAACTGCAAACATCCAACATTATAGACACAAACATTTTTCCCTACAGCCATATTTATCAGAAACTGTTCAATAAAACACTTATTTTGCAGAACAAACCAGTTGTAACCAAACTCTAGCTAACACCAAAACATCATGTATAATACATAAGTTATATTTATGCGTGCACGCACAATGCATGTATGCACATATGTATACGTATTATTTTACAGCTTGGAATTTTTTGTAGTAACATTGATTGGATAATAACGCTGCTAAGTTGAATTAGAATGTTTCCTTGTAGTTGTTTGTTGATGTGATAATGGAGTTAATGGCGAAAATGGATGACGGTGCTGTTGTTTATAGTAAACTTAAAGAGAAAAGTACAAAAGTACACGTGGTGAGTCATAAGCGCACAAGGTTTCGGAGAAAAGTACCAAAGCTGTCTTTCACTGCACTGGAGTCATAGAATATAATTTTATCTGTCGCTAAATTTCCTTGGAAGGAAAATATTTGTTTTACGCTGAAAGCATCTTTACTATCAACTTTGTTTTTATTTCGTTTTTGTTTCTCTTTTGTGTTTATGTTTAGTGGAATAAAATGTATACCATTAAAAACAATTTAATAAATCTATTTTTCACTTTAGCATATGTTGTTTCGTAAAAGCCAAAAACCTCAAAACATTATCTATATTTAGTCGTTTAACCTTAGATTTTATTAAAATTCCTCTAAATTTTTTCAATGTTTTTTAAAAAAAATAACCGCTTCTCTGAAGTTTATGTTTTCATAATCAGAGATTCAGAATATTAAATTTAAAAAATAAGAAAAAAAGATAATTTTAATCCAATGATTTTTAAATATATTTTTTAATATAATCACATGGATACAAAAAACGAATAAATTTAAAAAATCATAGCATATGTATGTATTTAAAATGCCCCTTGCTTCAATAGACTTAAGAGCAGAAGGTAACTATAAATGCAGAGAAAATATATTTACACTCTTTAAACATAAATCAAACGCAATATATTTCTATAAAAAAAAGAATTACATTTTCTGTTCGAAATCGAACATATATAAAAAAAAAACGAAAATAGAAAGTAGCATTGTAAATTCCCTAATCATAATAAGTTCCTGATTCTAAAAGTACTTCTTTTTCAGATTCTTAATCTCTGGTATTTAAAACACAAGATTCCAAAGACCATTTGGTTCTTTTCTAAAACGGATGATATAAGTAAATTGGTTAAAACATCCAAGTTAACAGAAACAAATGTCACACTGGCTGGTATTGGAATATAATTCTTTCTAATGTTGGAACAAGTATAAGATTTTTCAGGCGAGGGATTAGTCAATTACAGAGACTCCAGTACTTAACTAGTATTTAATTTTATCGATCACGAAAGGTTGAAAAGTAAAGTCCACCTCGGTGACATTCTGAGTTCACTCAGAATGTAAAGAGCTGAGAAAAATGCCGCTAAGCATTTTGTCTGACGCACTAACGATCCCGTCATCTCACCGCCTTCTGAACTGCATTATAATACTTCATAAATGTGATGGTAGTTGTCCCTTGTAGTCCAAGAAAGATGGTTCTGCAATTTCTTGCTGAACACAGATAATTTTTTTTTATAGTAATCAAATATGTAAGTGTGCTGTACATTAGCTCACTCCTTTCATCAAATCAACGCTACTCGTACAGGTACACGGTATACCATACGTCAGGTGTCGAGATGAAGTGTTTTGCTCAGGAACACAACATACCACACGTTCCAGCATTTAAAACCACGAGCCTGCCGTTGTGAGTGCAACACCCTAGTCACTAGGATATGCACCCTCTTTATACATGTGTCTCAATTTACATCCTCAATGTATGGTATTTGTCTAATGAAGATTAATGGTCATGTGACCCGTGAAATTTCCACAGGTTCCTCCTGTTTATCTTCATTGCTATCAACTATTTTACATGATAAAAAATTAATAATTAATTAATTAATTGGCTCCAGACCAAATAATTACTTATCTGATTTATTAATTAAAATTATCTAATAAGTTTCCCCACTGTTGATTGTGTATTGCTTACATTTAATTAGTTTATTAATGTGTTTTTATTTTTATTTTTATTTATTTATTTATTTTTTTGTAAAAACATTTCGTTTCAGATTCTTCTGATATCTGCGACAAGGTATTTATAAAGATTCTTCCATCTGAACACTGGATGAGACAACTTCGGAAATCCTATATGTTATTGGTTCCTCCTCTTCTAATTTCAAATCTACATCGCATGGAGGAGAAGGGTTTGCAAGCTTAAAGATTCTGCGAATGGACAGAGATTTAGAGACTTATTACTCGGAGCCTTTGACGAAATAGAAGGGGATATAACTTCACACGATGTAGAAGACATCTGAAGGTTTCTACGCGACAACCTGCTGAGGGCCACTGACCAGATCTGTGGATAGCGCAAATTCTTATCTCGACCCAAAATAACGTGGCGGTGGAGCAATGTTGTTAACAGGGCTATTAGACAAAAGAAACAGGCTCGGAAGGACTGGAAGAACGATGGTAGTAGGGAATTGTATCAAACTGCCAGAAGAGAAGCTAGGCGACAGGTTTATTTAGCCAGAAGGGAAGCAGATAAGAAAAAAAATTGCCAATGTTCTGCGCCGTGAAGACCAAAGACTTGAAGTATTTCGTGTTGCAAGACAGTGTGTGAGAGAGAATCGTGATGTCATGGGAGAGAGATATGTCCGCACGGATGATGGTACACTTGCACTAAGCGAGGCTGCAAAGAGAGAGATTTGGAGACGCCACTACGAAAGATTGCTTAATAAAGAGAATAAATGGGAGGAAGAGAGTCTGCCGAATGTCGACTCAACAAAGGGACCAGCTATCCGAGTTGACAGTACCATGGTAGATAAAGCAATTAAGAGTATGAAGACAGGGAAAGCCCCCGGCCCATCTGGAATCACTGCAGAGATGCTCAAAATATCTGGCAGTGTCGGCTATAGCCTAGTCACCTGTATTGTTAACCAGGTGATACACGAAGGAGTCATACCCAATGACTGGTGTAGCAGCGCCATAGTCAACTGCTACAAAGGTAAAGGTGACGCTTTAGATACAAATAATTACAGAGGCATCTAGCTGTTATATCAGGTAATGAAAGTCACGGAGAGGGTCATAGCCCAACTAATTAGAGAGTGAATCAATTTAGATGAGATGCAGTTTGGGTTCGTGCCAGGGAAAAGCACCACTGATGCCATATTTCTGGTAAGACAGCTGCAGGAGAAATACCTAGCCAAAGATAAACCTCTGTACCTGGCTTTCGTTGACATGGAGAAAGTCTTTGACAGGGTCCCCCGATCCCTTATCTGGTGGTCAATGAGGAAACTTGGGATAGAAGAATGGTTAGTGAGAGCTGTGCGAGTCATGTACAGAGGTGCTGTCAGTAAGGTGAGGGTTGGAAATGAGTACAGTAATGAATTTCGGGTAGAGGTAGGGGTCCACCAACGCTCTGTCCTCAGCCCCCTCCTATTTATCATAGTCCTCCAGGCGATAACACAGGAATTCAAGACAGGATGCCCCTTGGAGTTCTCTATGCTGATAACCTTGCCCTAATTGCTGAGTCACTTTCAGAACTAGAGGAGAAGTTTCAGGTGTGGAAGCAAGAACTAGAATCGAAGGACCTTAGAGTAAACCTAGCTAAAACCAAACTCCTAATAAGTAGGAATGTAGACAAAACACAAACCCCTTAAGGTATATGGCCCTGCTCGATCTGTAGAAAAGGCGTAGGTAGTAACTCTATAAGATGTACCCAATGTAAGCTATGGACACATAAGAGGTGCAGCAATATCAAAGGAAGGCTAACTAGGAAGTTAGTTTTTGTATGTGGCAGATGTTCAAGAGCAATAAACACTGAAAATGTGCAGAAAACAACATCTGCTACATTCCAGAGATAAAACCTAGACGTAGTTGATAGCTTCCGTTATCAAGGTGACCAAGTTAATAGTGGGGGAGGGTGCACTGAAAGTGAAGCTGCTAGAATAAGAATAGCCTGGGCAAAGTTCAGAGAGCTCTTACCTCTGCTGGTGACACACGGCCTCTCGCTCAGAGTAAAAGGCAGACTGTATGACGCATGTGCACGAACAGTCATGCTACATGGCAGTGAAACATGGGCCGTGACTGCTGAGGACATGCGTAACCTTCCAAGGAATGAAGACAGTATGCTCCGAAGGATGTGTAATGTCAGTGTTGCATACTCGACAGCGTGTAAGTACTTTGAGAGAAAAGTTGAACCTAAGAAGCATCAGTCGTGGTGTGCAAGAGAGACGATTGCGCTGGTATGGTCATGTGGCGAGAATGGATGAGGATAGCGAGAATGGATGAGGATAGCGAGAATGGATGAGGATAGCGAGAATGGATGACGATAGCTGTTGAGGGGAACCTGTGGAAGAGGTAGACACAGGAAGACCTAGGATGAGGTCGTGAAGCACGACCTTCGAACATTAGGCCTCACCGAGGCAATGACCTGTGACCGAGATCTTTGGAAATATGCTGTGCGTGAGAAGACCCGACAAACCGAGTTAGACCATAATCCGAGTCCTCTGCCAGGGGTGTAGCCAGCCACTTATGCGTACCTTTCCTTCATTGGACACTAAACTCCGCTTGCGAAGACCTGTTGAGGCAAATGAAATCGAAATCGAACCAAACTCGACGACTGGCACCCATGCCAACCTCTCCTTCATTGGACACTAAACTCGACTTGCGAAGACCTGTTGGGGCAAATAAAATCGAAATCGAAATCGTGATGGCACCTGTACTAGTGGAGCGCTAAGAGCACCGTCCGAGCGTGATCATTGTCAGAGCAGCTGCCTGGCTTCCGTGCCAGAGGCACGTAAATAGCACCATCTGAGCGTGATCGTTACCAGTGTCGCCTTACTGGCACTTGTTCTGGTGGCACGTGAAAAAAAATATTCGAGCGAGGTCGTTGCCAGTGCCGCTGGACTGGCTCCTGTGCAGGTAAAATACATCATTTTGAGCGTGGCCGTTGCCAGTACCACCTGACTGGCCTTCTTGCCGGTGGCACGTAAAAGCACCCACTAAACTCTCGGAGTAGTTGGCGTTAGGAAGGGCATCCAGCTGTAGAAACTCTGCCAAATCAGATTGGATCCTGTTGTAGCCATCTGGTTTGCCAGTCCTCAGTCAAATCGTCCAACCCATACTAGCATGGAAGGCGGACGTTAAACGAAGATGATGATGATGATGATGATGATGATGATGATGAACGTTAGCAGTTTTGCATCAGATGCCAACCATTTTCAAAATTCTTCTCGTACATCGTCTAGCGTGCTTTCAAGAATTTCGTATTACAAACCTCTAATTTGTTAACAAAATTTGTAGCACTTCTTTACAAAAATCTGTCTTTTCAAAAACAAAAAATACTTCTGAACTGCTTTCTCTGGGACTTGCTGCCATAGTATTTCTAGCAGATATAAATGCCCCAAGAAATGAAATCTGTTCTGAAATTACATTTGCATTAAATTTTCTTTGAATTTGTTTAATATTTTTGAAAAATTTCCTCTTCGATTAATAAGCTTTTAAATCTAGTATGATGTCTTAGTCACGTGACTGATTTAATTATGTATTGTTCGAAAGCAGAAAAATTAGTTTGATGTTACTGAATAGCAAATCATTTCTGTGTGCCGTAAATTGTCAACTAACATGACAAGTTTTGCTTTAATAATAATTCTCATTGAAATATGCAGTTATTAAAAAGTCATAAACACATTATATAAAACATTAATGAACAAATAAACTTCTAACACCCGTAAAACACCAAAAGGACTTTTTTTCAGTTTCCAAACATCAGATGCTCTGTTTTTGTCGTTTCATATTACCGTAAAACAATGCTGTTATCTCCATCTGTTCAAATTTTAAGTCCTTTGAAATGTTCATTTTAAAAATAAAATGTATATTCGTGCATGGCACGAAAATAAAGTGTTTCACTTTTCGTTGTAAACAATTTCGGGAGATTATTTTGCATTAATTTAGGGCCATCCTCAGTTCAGCGTTTTATCACCATGGACGTCATTCAATACAATATACTCTCGCATTTTCTACTTTTTTTAACTATCCCTCCTCCGTTGGTGCAAAATGTTTTCTTCACCTTTTTGCTTTGTAAAATCTTCTGCTTTATGTTGCATCATCAATTTTTCCATAAATTGATTCTTTGTCTTCACAATTATTGATAAACCAAATTTTCATTCTGACTACCT
>NC_142949.1:17702887-17745387 GCF_046866305.1 Octopus bimaculoides | reverse complement strand
GTACCAGTATGTTAAGCGGTGAGGGGGGGGGGGTCGTTCCTCTAGTTGTTTGAGAGTTATTGTAGTTCTTGTAGAGATTGCTTGGGCGATAAACTTTGGTCTTTGTCTATGTAGTTTTGTTGTAATTTTGTTACATTGTTTAGTTGTAGTCATTAAGTAATGGTCTCTGTGTAATAATGCTTCGTTATTTAGGTGTGGTTATTAGATGTGATTCTTACGTAGTTATATTTCGTTATTTAGCTGTGATCTGTAGGTGCGATCTCCCTGTAGATATCTTCAGTGTGATTTCTCTACAGTCTCTAAAGAGATGAAATGAGCAGGGGTTTTTTTCTTTTTTACTGAATATGACTTTGTTTTCTGTTTTGTCTTTGATTAAATTGGAATTCTTGGATAGAACTGTCAGTTTCCATAAGAAATTCAAAATGCATAGTTTGCAGATTAAAGTGCTTTATAAGTGTGGTTAGAATGTGATATTTATGAGCACTCGTTTTTCTCTCCTTCACGTCTTCTGTGAATGTTATAGATATCCTGGCTGAAATTACTATGACATCTTATCTATCTTCTATGTGTGTGTGGCATGGTTATATCTTTGAGTATTACTGCAGCTGATATTTGATGTTCTCTAATGTTGCTGCAAAGAAAGGACACAGTAGATTCGCGCTTTTTAATCTATTTGACACCCGATTTCAGTTCGGTATTTTAGACTTGGAATAACAGTGCAGCTGTGCTTGGGGAGTAGTGTGAGGATGTGAAATCGCGTCATCTACGTATAAACCTGATGAATGCTTTGTAGATCTGAGTATAGCTTGTAAAGAATAAAAACGTAGGTAAGAACGATTCTGGTGATTCACCGTTTGGCAGATTCTAGATATTTTCTAATTGTATTCTACATAGGCTTCAAGATTTCCAGTAGATTCGTCCTACAATGTTGATGATTTCAATAATTAATTCTTGCTCTTGATTATGCTTTATGCGTTCGTTATTGATTTCATCGCTTTCCAAGTATTAGCTCTTGGGGATTTTCTTATTTCACTCATAGAAGGGTCAATGTCATTGATAGATTCAGCTTTAGTGTGGTTTGTCTCACGTCAAACGTAAATTATTAATGTTTGAAACTTGGTGGAAGAATATGATGATGATATTTCTGTGTTCGATTGTTCAATGATCATTATATTTGCTGCGTGTTATAGACGAGTACTGATGTGTAGTATTTGTTGTGGACCTTAATTCCTATAAAGATATTTCTTTCGTTTGTATAATTATTGTTGTGTGCTTACTTATGTGATTAGGAGTTGGATTGGTTCCAGAATGTTTTGAATGTTTCCATAATTAATCTATTGAGTGTAGGTAGGTTCTGTGGTAGAATTGATGATTTTTAGCTAAATTTTATAAACAATGCCGTTTTCTGATAAACGTGGTTCTTCTAAACTCTTCTGAAGCTCAGCAAGAGATATTTTGTGTATTATGCTGTAGGCGGTAATGTGGTTATAGAAAAGCAGGGGAACTTGTATTCGTGCGGTTGTGATAGATAGATATGAAGAACATCATGTACTATCTGCAGATGAGTTATTGTGGTTGCCTTGGTAAGAAATACTTGTGTCTGTGTGAGAGTTTCAAATGCTTTTGTTGCTGTTGATATTGTTTTCAGATACGTAGTACTTAGGTTTACTTACCAAACTTTATTCAGAAAACGAAATGTTTGCCTTCTCCAAAACATGTATCTAATGTTAGAATATTTATTTTTCTTTTGTGTTTGTGGACCTTCATTTGCTTAATCAATATTTATACAAATATAGTTGCAACAAAAAGCAAACAGATAAAATATATTTGCGTAAATTTCCTTTAAAAACATATTCAATTAAAGCATCTTGTTTTAACTGAATACGAGACAAAACATATAGAAATATTGATCCAATTTATTATGAAAACCGCTATTAATATCCCACGACAAAGAAAGTGTTAATAGCTACAGAGGTCAAATCGAACCAAGAAAAAGAAATGAAATATTCAAGAGTATTATCAAAATTTGCCCAGGGAAAATACAACTCTAATACTTACTGTTCGCAACAGAGACAGAAGATCTGTAATCTGGAGGAAGAGTAAACCTCTATCGACCAGTAGTGCTTGAGTGGGACTTTACATACATGCACATATTAAAGTATATATACGTGAGATTTTTCATACAAATTCATGCAAACACACATACATATGAGAGTGCATATAACTGGGTCGGAGTGTGTCAATGCGTGTTAATGAATAGACATTTATATGTATATAATTATAGCTATATAGAAATGAATTTCAATAATATTATAGTTGCCGTTACTGGTAGAAATCATAATAGACGAATGTGCATATTTACACATGCGCGGGCACATTTGCTCATGTATACGTACATATATGTATATATATATATATATATATATATATATATATGTATATATATATATATATATATATATATATATATATATATATATATATATATATATATGTGTATATATATATATGGGAGAATGTACGAAAAAACAACAGACAAGGACAGGTGGTGTGAATAACAAAAGGATGTATTAGTATGACGCTCGGGAATACGGAAAGTTTTTGACGTTTCGAGCTACGCTCTTCAACAGAAAGAATACGGAGACAAGGAGAAAAACACGGAGAAAAAAATTGAATAGTGTTCAGTCAACGGTCAATCATAATAATGGCTGATCATAACAATGACTGACCGGAAGTTAGAAATTCTTTTTTCAGGAGAACTAAGAAAAGGGGGAGATAACAAACGGTGATCGAAGAACGAGGGGCTGTGTGTGGGAGATAGAATGCTGGTGATCTTGACGTATGTAGTGTGAAAATGGGGAAGGTAGAAAGGAGTTGGTCAGTTGTAGTGTGTGCGTGGTGTGAAGCGAGGGTATTGGTGTGATGTGATGTGAGGGTGTTGGGAGGTGGGGAAGGCATGGGTGGAGTGTGGGTTAGGCTGAGGGTGGGGTAGAGGAGGGGTATGTCGGTAGGGGTGGGTATGTGGGTAGGGGTGGGTGGGTGGGTGTAAGGAATTGGATGGGGTGGTGTGGGAAGGTAGAGTAGGAGTGTGTTGGGGTGTGGTGGGATGAGCTTATGAGGGGGTGTTGACGATGAAGGGGGAAGGGGAAGGTCGATGTAGGAGAGAGGGGAGGTGGGTATGGGAGGGGAGAGAAAGAGAGGAAGAGGAAAGAGGGTGGGTATAAGAGAGGGAAGGTGGATGTGATAGAGGGGGAAGGTGGGTATGGGAAGGAGAAAGAGAGGAAGAGAAAGAGAGTGAGAGAGAAGAGAGTGAGAGAGAGGGAAAGAGAGAAGAGAGTGAGAGAGTAAGGGTGAGAGAGTAAGAGTGTAGAGAGTAAGAGTGAGAGAGGGGGAGTACGAGAGAAGAGAGTGAGAGAGAGTAAGAGAGAGGAGAGAAAGAGTAGGGGTGAAGAGAAGTGGGAGTGAAGAGAAGTAGGAAGAGAAGTTGGAGTGAAGAGAAGTAGGAGTGAAGAGAAGTAGGAGTGAAGAGAAGTAGGAGTGAAGCGAAGTAGGAGTGAAGAGAGGTGAAGAGACGTACAAAGTAGGAGTCGGAGCAGGACGGGAGGTGGGGGAGGTGGGGAAGGGGAGAGATGGGTGGTAGGAGGGAGGGTGTGGGAGATAGGCAGGAGGAGGGGGTTAGATGAAGAGGGGAGGGGAGTTGAGCCCATGTGGCGCAAAGGAGCGAAGAGACAAGATTAATCCCTGTTCATATATATATATATATATATATATATATATATATATCACATATGGATATTCATAAAGACTCATATACAGACATATGTCTGTGTATTAGACTTTATGAATAGAGATGTGAATACAAACATGCAGAAGCAATAGTATGTACACATAATATGCATACATATAATAGTACAATATGTATGTGTGTGTACTTATGTACGCATGTATATATGTATATATATATATATATATATATATATATATATATATATATATATATATATATATATATATATATATATGTATATGTAGATATATGTATATACATATGAATATTTATATATATGTGTGTGTATATATATGTATATATATCTGTGCATATACATATATATCTATATATATGTATATACGTATGTATATATATATATACATATGCATTTATACATATATATATATATACATATATACATATACATATATATATACATATACATATATACATATGCATATATATATATATATATATACATATACATAAATATATACATATGCATATATATTCATTTATATATATATATATATATATATATATATATATATATATATATATATATATATATATATATATCGCCTCTCCCTGTCAATACTATCTCTCTCTCTCTGTCTTTCGTTGCTCGTTCTTCGCCTCTCACCATCACTGCTACTATCTCTCTCCCTCTCTACCTCTCGTTGCTCACTCATATTCTACTTCTTCCTCTTCTTCTCCCTCTGCTACTCTTTCTCCCTCTGCTACTCTTTTTCCCTACTCCTCACTGGTCACGTGTGTCCGGTTGCTATTTCTTTTCGGTCTTGGACTCCCGAAGATTCGCACGCACTTCTTCGCCTCTCCAGTTCGTGCCTCACCGGATTCAACACACACACACTTCTCCACGTCTGGCTGTACAGCCTTTTTGTTTGTTTATTTCACCGTTTCGTTTTCCCGTCTTGTTTTCCGTCTGCCACTATCCTCCATGAAAAAAATTTAATTTGTATTCGTGGGAAGAGCCATTTTAACGATGCATCCTGCCCTAACTCTTCGAAACGCCAATGTTTTATTAGTGGCAGCTGATGAAGGATATGTTCTCTATGTGGCCTGCTTGTTTGTTGTACCTTATTTATCATTTTGTCCATGTTCTTTTGCAACGTCATGTACCCAGATATGTATCTTTATGTACATGTAGATGAAGGTATGTACATACATGTACATATATATGCATATACTCATATATTGTTTATATATATATATATATATATATATATATTTATTGTTGTATTTGGGGATGGTCATGTTGCCAGTTTAGCCAATAAAAACACACGCACTATATATTCGGTGTTAATTTGCCTCAGCCTTATTTTATTTTTAACATTAATCGTATTTCGGCTAGAGTTCTTTCGTCATACTTCTGTGACCTCATCAGTGGTCCTTTGATTTCTTCTCTCCTATTTGTGTGTATTTCCTTACTAACGGTCAGCCATTTTCCATATACAAAATAAAATAAAGCTGAAGCAAATTAACACCAAATATACAGTGCGTGTGTTTTTATTGGCTAAACTGGCAACATGACCATCCCCAAATACAACCATATCTGTTTCAACACACGATTTCACATCAAGAATCTTGTAAAACGAATATATAAACGTAACAATTATATTTAAATATATATATATATATATATATATATATATATATATATATATATATATATATATATATATATATATATATATATATATATATATATATATATATATATATATATATACAATACAAAGAATATATATACATGTATACACACATATATGTACATACTTACATCTACATGTGTATATACATGCATATCAGGGTACAGGACGTTAGAACAATAAACTACAGACAACGGAACGAACACATAGGAAAACGGAAAGCCCCTTGGAATATCCCTTCATCAGCTGTCTCTATTCTATCTAGACGTTTCGAAGACCAGACAGGACGTACTCTAGAATAGTCTCTTCCTGAGTAGTGGATCAACCAACTACACAGAGGATTCCAAGGTGGCAAACACAAACCAAGACAGGAAAAAATGGACAGTGAAAACAACATTCAAAAGCCGTACGGCCAAACGCAAATCTGAGGTAGAACGCTAGTAGTTCGTCTTGCCTTCACAGCGGCTGGAGTGAAAAGAAAGCTGACCACAGGTCACACGAGAGCAGAGAGGATGGTGGAGGGAGGAAATGGAACAAGGAGGAAGGGACAGAAGCAGTGAAGTAGAGGCCAGGACAGAAGGGTAGATAGGAAGATAGAGGAAGACAGATAGATAAATAGATAGAGAGGATGGTGGAGGGAGGAAGTGGAACAAGGAGGAAGGGACAGAAGGGTATAGCAGTGAAGTAGAGGCCAGGACAGAGGTATAGATAGAAAGATGGAGGAAGACAGATAGATAAATAGATAGAAAGATAGATAGATAGATAGATAGATAGACAGATAGATAGATAGATAGATAGATAGATAGAAAGATAGTCACGTCAGAATAATAGTAGACTTACTTGTAAAATAGGACGTGTGCGTTCAATAATGTAATAATACAAAGAATATATATACATGTATACACACATATATGTACATACTTACATCTACATGTGTATATACATGCATATCAGGGTACAGGACGTTAGAACAATAAACTACAGACAACGGAACGAACACATAGGAAAACGGAAAGCCCCTTGGAATATCCCTTCATCAGCTGTCTCTATTCTATCTAGACGTTTCGAAGACCAGACAGGACGTACTCTAGAATAGTCTCTTCCTGAGTAGTGGATCAACCAACTACACAGAGGATTCCAAGGTGGCAAACACAAACCAAGACAGGAAAAAATGGACAGTGAAAACAACATTCAAAAGCCGTACGGCCAAACGCAAATCTGAGGTAGAACGCTAGTAGTTCGTCTTGCCTTCACAGCGGCTGGAGTGAAAAGAAAGCTGACCACAGGTCACACGAGAGCAGAGAGGATGGTGGAGGGAGGAAATGGAACAAGGAGGAAGGGACAGAAGCAGTGAAGTAGAGGCCAGGACAGCAGGGTAGATAGGAAGATAGAGGAAGACAGATAGATAAATAGATAGAGAGGATGGTGGAGGGAGGAAGTGGAACAAGGAGGAAGGGACAGAAGGGTATAGCAGTGAAGTAGAGGCCAGGACAGAGGTATAGATAGAAAGATGGAGGAAGACAGATAGATAAATAGATAGAAAGATAGATAGATAGATAGATAGGCAGATATATATATATATATATATATATATATATATATATATATATATATATATATATATATATATATATATTATATACATAGATTTGTACTTATATATATGTGTGTATCTGTGTATGTTTGTATGTATGTATGCATATATGTATGTATGTATGTATGTATGTATGTATGTATGTATGTATGTATGTATGTATGGTAATACAGTATATGCAAATCTATTTATCGAGTCATGGCCAGGGATTTATACAAAACTGTGAGAATTTAATGCGACAGTATCTTTAGAGTGGTGTTGTACTTTGAGTTTGTGAATATATTTTCTTCAAACCTAACATCTTATTTGATTAAATCCATCTGTTATAGCATTATCAAGGTGTAGTCTTCCAAGCAATATCTAATGTTTCCAGAGATTATTGTTGTGGTCGATTATTGCAGGACGGAACTAAATTGATAATATCGCCTGGCTGTGATTGTGTAGTATATATGTACACATTGGGTATATGTTACTGCCTTGTAAATACCTGTTTACATAGGTGTCTAAATAGATGACATTTACTGGTTGTGTTATTTCAGCTATCGTCTATTAATTCGATATATCGATGTACACATCAACATATCGAAGTTTCCACCTTCGACCAGGACACTTATCTTCGCTTGAAAACAATAGGGGAGCTATTACTGTTAGATAAGGCCTTTCAACAAGTATTAGATAATATCTATATACCAATAACTTACTATAACTCTATTTCCGACCTGTACATATCGTGTTTGTCTTATCGATATTTAAAACCATTTACGAAATTGTCGTCTGCAAATTGTTTGACTTCAGACAACATCCATGGATTATATTTTTCCATCATAAATCTTATTTTATGTCTTTCTACGATAGACCAAGAAACAGTGACAACAACAACAACAATAACGACACTTACTGTACTGGCAGGAACGACAAGAGCCACAAGAACAATAAACACAATTGTCTATTGTGTAGCGAAACTACATCATTCGTTCAAATTGACTTTAATAATTGGTGTAGTTGCGAGTGAATACAGAATTAAAATTACAAGTGAAATTCTATTCAGGCGTTTGAACGTTAAAACAATAGAATGGAACTTATAAGAAGTGCAACAGTAACAAGTTGTTTGGAAGCAACAAATTGTCTTGAGAATTCATGTCATTAAAACAACAGTAGGAAGAAAGGAAAGAAGAGAGAAGGAGAATGAAGAGATGGAGGTAAATTAAGGAAGTAAAAGATCAATAACAATTTTATTTGGAAATGCAATGACGACAAAAATACACTGTTGAAGTGCTACTATCAAAATAACGGACAATATTCCAAACAAGTCTATTTATAAAAGAGATCATTAAAACATCCCTCACAACAGGATTATTTAGAATGGATACTATAATAACAAAAAAGACATCAGCTATGAACAAACAACTAAAGAAAGTATTTGGGGAAATGACATAATCTAAACAACAACAGCAACAATAACATTTGCAGGAGGCCCAGCAAGATTCTTTGCATATTAAAACGAAGGAAAAAAGTTGTTTTAAAGTAAAAATAGCAAAATAAATAAAACAAGGATGCGTTTAACATTACCAAATACCATTTGGAATATTTTATTATCTTTTTGAGTGAAATAAAATTAATAGAATTTTTTTTTTAAATACATACACATGTGAGAAAACAATTAAACGTGATTCTTATATTAATTGGCTTGAAAGAGTTACTTTTTTAAAACACCAGAAATTCCTTTGTAGCTGTGGATAATTCTAACACCAAATGCTTCTATTTAATGTTGCTGCTGTGTTTGGAAGTTTATATTCTTGTACTGTTTTGATAATTCTATAGAAAAGTAGGGAAAGGAAGTGTTTTACATTTTGCATTATTAGCAAACCGTTTTCAGTTGATTTTCGGACAATATATCACCATCACGTATATATGTGAGTCTTTTTATGTGAATATCAATAAGAATTGATATTCTACAAAGATGACACTTTGGCCGTATATGGAGAATTGTGTTTTGTGGAACGTGTTCGAAAATGAGCATTAACTGACAGTGTCACCATTGTTGCGAACAATATCTTAAGCGGCATAGGTCAGTATTGAATCGGAGGAACACGTCTTCCGTTGAAGAATAAAGCTTGAAGCAGGGAAAGCTTGTTTAACATCAAGTTAAAAAGCAAAAACAAAAAACAATCACCTAAACAAATAATTAATAGGATTAAGCTGACAAAGAGACGAATGTGTGTGTGTATGTGTGTGTATTGCTGAAGTATGGCCGTATGGTTAGAGATCGCTTAACAATTACGAGGGACAGTGTTCGATCCCAATCAATGGCATATTAATGTTATATTCTCGGGTCGGCTCATACGTTGTGAGTGGAATTTGACAGATGGAAACTGTACAGAAGCCTATCGCGGTAATTATACACATTTTTGTCATCAAGTATCCTCCACTGATTCTGGCTGAGAATTTAGTTAATGGTAGTCATAACTGCGGAACACTCGGCTAATTACACTTTGATTCAAGAGCAGGTAATTCAGTCGATCAAATAAACGAATGCTCATCGTCAAACAACAGAGATCTACAACCATAGAGATAGATAGATAGATAGATAGATAGATAGATAAATAGATAGGTTTCTTTATTAGCCACACTGGGCTCAACACAGAGGGGACAAAATACAAATGTAGAGTTTTTCTTTTCGAGGGGGTCGAAAACAAAGCAGAAAAAAAAAACAAAAGTGGGGACAACGATGAAAAAAAACATCGCAAAACGTTTGGGGTATTTACAAAAAATACGAAATAATACAAAAAATTCCCAATAAATGGGGAGGTTATCCGTGGAAAGAAAAACCTACGAAAAGACCACGGTAACCTCGGTCTTTAGCGTTACAGTTTGTTAAATAAAATTTCTTTTATTTAAGCAAGAAACGTGAGTAACTCTCTGTTTACAAAATTTTAAAACGTTTTATAGAATCATGGTCAAGGTGGCTTCGTCATTTATACGTGCCATTCTTGCTACATGTATCCATCTTTTTTCGAAACATTTGCTAGACAACACTTGCCTCTCTACTCTCACCTTCCTTTTCAAGTGATACTTGAAAAAGTTGATGAGAGATTGACCAGAGAGGAAAGTATTTGTCTCTAATCCTTTCAGACGCGTCCACCAGATGCATTCTTTGGCCATAGCCACAAGTACGATAAATACAGCTCTTCCTTCCCGTTTAAAGGAAGGAGGCGTGACGATATTGACGATAGACTCGGTTGTCAAACCGACTCGTCCCACACGCGACAGCAGTCGTTCGACATAAGCCCACAGCTCCGAAATGGTTGGACACTGCACGAGTGCGTGCAGAACGGTTTCATCGCTCTGACCGCATCTCGGGCAGGTCGGCCCCGCATTTCGCGAGCCGTGTCTATAGAGCTTATCCCGAACGGGTAGCGCCTCTCGGTAACACTGCCAGGCCAGGGATCTCTGGAAGTTGTCCATAGGTCCCGGCCCGAAAGTCGTCCTGAACAGGCGGGTCAGGTATTCCTCGTCGACGCCCAGGTTCGCCCCGAGATCGTCGTCATACCTGCCCTCCACTAATCCCCTATAGAATGACTTCGTTGTGATGCAGCCGCTCAAGGTCGACCCGGGACGGCAAAGTTGTTGCAGAGCAACGCGACACTCACGGTGCCAATTCGCCATTCCTCGGCCTCTTTTTGATCCACGACTGCAGCTCGGTCATGGAGACGAGCTGCGGGAAAGCGCGTCGCACAAACGGCGACCACACCTGCTCACCGTCGTCTACGTAGAGCCGGAGATGTCGCAGTCTCAGCGCATGTCTGCGCATCATCAACCACGGCATGCCCAGCCCTCCTTTCAGCGGGTGTTGGCAACAAACGGATCGCCTCACCATCGGAACGCTTCCTTTCCACAAAAAGCGGAAGAGGATGCGCTCCATTTCGGTGATGGCGCGATCGGGACAAGGCACGACGGTCAGGCGGTATTCGATGACGGACGCGATGTACGCGTTCGCCACCTCCGCCCGACCTTTTAGGGACAGTTTCCTCTCGGACCATTGCCGGCAGAGAGTGGCCACCCTACTCGTTATCTCGTCCCAGTTCTTCTCCGTTTGCAGGTCCGGACCGAACCAGACTCCGAGCAACTTGACCGGACCGTCCGTCCAGCGTCCCACTACTGAGGCGCTGCCGGACGGTATGGGCTTCCTTCTCCAGGTGCCGAGCAGCAAACCCACCGACTTATCCCGGTTGATTTTCGCTCCCGTCACCGCATTCGTAGTCTTTCAGCGTCTCGCCGACAAGCTCAATGTGCTCGTGGCTAGACGCTATGACGGTGACGTCGTCCGCGTATGCCGACACGCTCGTCCCGCACCCCAGTTCTCGCGGGATGCCCCTCAGCGTCGCCAGCTTCCGCAGTAGTGGCTCGAGAGTCAATACGTACAGGAGCGGCGACAGGGGGCATCCCTGACGAACCGAACGTGCAATGTCGAAGGGTCTCGATAGACGTCCATTGACGCGAACAACCGAACGGATGCCTGTGTACAAGGCAGCCATCCAGCCGCGGAAAACGGGACCGAAGCCGGCCGCTTCGAGGACGGCCTCCAAGTATCGATGGTCTACCCTATCGAAAGCTTTGGATTGATCCAAATTGATCAGGGCCCCACCCATGCCAGGTTCCTTAACTACCCTCTCTATGATGTAGCGCATCAGATGGAGGTTGTCATGGATGCTCCGGCCCGGCACGGCGCACGTCTACTCCGTGCCGACCAGTTTCTCGATGACAAGCGCCAACCGCTTGGCTAACACCTTGGCCAAAATTGTCATGTCTGCATTGAGCAGAGTGATGGGCCTAAAGTTATCTATGGCGTCCCCCTTGTTTGGATCTTTCTTCAGCAGCGTTACCGCTCCTCGGCTCACAAAACCGGGAATGCTCCCGTTCTGCTGCCACTTGCAGTACACGGCCGCCAAGACTTCTCCAAACAAGTCTGGCATACAGTTGTAAAGCTCGTAGGGCAGACCATCCAAACCCGGAGATTTGTCCGTCGAGCAACCCGCCATCGCGTCCCTCACCTCCTCCGCCGTGATGACCCCTTCGCAGCACTCCGCCTCTCTTGCCGAGAGTCGTGGCAAGCTGTGCAGGTAGGCACTAAAGTCCACCCTGCCTTCTCGCTCGCCACTCCTCCCGAACAGTCGGGCAAAATGCCGCTGAAACGCCTCGCACATCTTGCTCGGCTCGAGCAATTCGCGCCCCTGTTCGTCTACCAGAGACCGGATGGTGGCTCTGTTACCCCGCTGCGCCTCCGCCACCCGGGCCTCTCGTGCGGCTCCAACACCTTCATACCTCAGAGCACGCATCCTTGCCCTGACAGCACACCCTTCGTGTTTAGCATTGAAGTGTTGGTCGAGGGCCAACCTCGCCGCTAAAACGTCGGATGCGATGCCACTTCGCAATGCCTCTTCTAACTTTATCACTAGCTCCCCCTCTACTCTGTTCCTCTCTACAGCTAGTGCCCTGCTATACCTTATTGCTTCCGCCCTTACTGCTCTCTTGAGGGCAAACCACCATTTGTTGTTGACGATGGCTCCCGTCAAAGCCCTCTTTACTAACATGCTAATCCGGTCTCTGAAAACCTGTCTCGACGGGAAAGACGCGTTTAGTTTCCAGTAACCGGGACCCTGCCTATGTGCCTTATCTAAGTCTAGCGTACACGTCACAAGTTTGTGATCCGTGTAGCTGACTATGTGGAACTGTGGACATCCTAAACTATCTCTATCTCTTGTCCTACACACTATCCTATCTAGATACGATCTCGACGACACAATGCGGTTGCTCCAAGTCCACGTTGGCACATTTGGGTGGTCGAGTCGGTACCTGTCAGACAACTGGAAGCGTCTGAGCAGGTCTATGAGGCCTTTGCATCCCCTTCTAGTTTTGTCACTCCCCACGTAGTCTAGATGCGTGTCCAAGGTAGCATTTCAATCCCCCACTAAAAGTAAGGGACGAGACGTTCCCAGGAATACTTCTAGACGTCGAAAGAAGTCTGACTGACCTGTTAAAGGAGGCACATAAACTGCCAGCAACCGAAAAGCGCCTCCATCGCTGCCGTCCACATCTAGGACAACCAGTCTACCCTCCGGGTCCGTAAATATCGTCTTTACTTGGAGATCCAGACTCTTGCGAAAAAGAACCGCCGTGCCACTACCGCCCATCCTCGGCAGACAGGGAGAAAAATAAATGTTAAACTGTCCGCCAAATATGGACTTTAGGGCCCGCGGTTCATGGAGTCTGGTCTCACTAATGGCTATGATATCCAAATTGTGTGACTTGATGTCATTTAAGAGGTACCCTTGTTTCCAAGGGGACCCTAAGCCACGCACATTCACACAACCAATCTTCACCATGATTCTATTTATACGTGTGCTTTAAAGCACAAAACAAAAGAACAGAGTGTTACTTACCGTTAGAAAGTTTTGTTTCCTCCTTGGATTTTTCACCAAGGAGGCTATTGTACAATTTCTTGCACAAATATTTCTGGAATCCCCCTACCGAGTTGGGGTAGAGGGATTTTATTGTGTTGTGTAATGCTGGTGTTACATGAATAATTTTAATGTGTTTTGGCGGTGTTGTACGTGGGTGGTTGTTGGTTTTGATATCGTTATTTGTGATGTTTGTTTTAGAGTTGATGTAATTTATCAACTCTGTGTTTGTACTGTCTATTGCTGTTAGCATTGTTTTTTTTATATTACTATTGGTGTTAGTAGTATTTTCGGGAGATGTGAATCTCCCTGCTTTGTTTGTGTTTGCATTTTGTTTTGTTTTCTTCTTACTGCGCTTCCTCTTTCCTTGCGTAGCTATTTTCCACTCCTCCCCACTCTCTTCATCGGATGATGGGAGATCTGAGGAGTCAGAAAGAGGTAACGGCAAATTTTGTGCGTCTGTGTGTGTTTCTGTGAATGTTTGTGTTGCTGTTTTTATTGATGTTGGCTGCTTGTTATTTATGTGTGGTGTATGTGATATGGGGGAGGGAGAGGCAGTCTTGGAATTTTCTTTTTTTTCCTCTGTTTTTGCAGTTTCTGTTGTCTTTTCTGTTGTGGTTATTGCTGATATTTCTGTTGTTGTTTTTTGCGTTGCTGGTGGTGTTGGTAGTAAGGTTTTTCTGTTGGGGGTATTTGGTAGTTGCTTCTGTTGTTGTTGTTGTTGTTGTTGTTTTTGTTTAGCGGCCAGAGGGCAGTCCTTTTTCAGATGTGCTTCGCTGTTGCATAGGTAACAGCGAGGTCGCCTGCCCTCTACCACCACATACAGCTTGTGGTCCTCTGCCAATCTAATGTTTGGAGGAATTTTCTGTGAAGCCTCCTCCGTGATGTGGAGAAGGATTTCCAGATTTTTCCCTCCCCAGTTCTTTTCCTCTCCGACCGTAATCTCCAAAATATTTGCCTCCTCCATTTCCAGGCACACGGCCGATATCAGCCATTGGGTGTCCACCTCCGATGGCACATTTTTTATCATAACTTTGGTCACTCTCTGTCCTAGATAACTCGGTATCATTACCAAGTCATCTGTGCGGAGAGAGAGTGTCGAAAATTGTTTAGCTAAATTTTCATCCAGAAACCTTACTTGCACCGTTCCAAATTTCCTTCCCCAGGTGACATGATTCTGATAAGGCCAAATTTTTCTAAGACAAACTTCAATTTTATCTGTGCTAACATTTTCTACACGTCTGGTTTTTGTGTTTACCAGTTTATAAATGATGCACTTTTTGTTTTTCATTTCTATAATATCTTTTGGTATGTTTATTCTGACATCATCTCCTTCTTTCGTAAGAAGGGATTTTGTGTCTTTTATTTGTTTTTGTGTGAATGTCACTATTGTTCTTTTTTCCTTTAGAGCATTTGCGAAATTTGTTTTTGTTGTGCTGGCGGACATGTTCTTCTGGATATTTTTGTTTATGTTGGTGTATGTACTGCCTGGTTCAAAGGTGGTGGTAGTGGCAGCAGAGTTTGTTGAACAGGTGATGGTGTCATTGCTGACGGCCGATAACTTTACTTCCTTGTTGTTGCTGTTGTTGTTGTTGTTGTCGTTGTTGTTGTTGTAGTTGTTGTTGTCGTTGTCGTTGGTGGTGGTGATGATGGCGTCAGCAGCAATGGTGCTTACGTCAGAGACATTTGTGACGGTTTTTACGCATGGTTTTGTAACCTTGGTTACAGTTTTGTTTTTGTTGTTGGTGTTGTTGTTGGTGGTGGTGGTGGTGGTGGTGGTGAGAGGGCTGTTAGTAGCTGTACTCACAGTCTTTGTGACGTTTACAGCAACTGCGTTCCTGTCACTGCATGAGCACGCGCTATTCTGTTCTTTTTTCTCTTCTGGCATCTGAAGCCTCGGGAAATGCTTGTCAAAAGAACAAGACAAGCGTTCCAAAATTATGTTTCTCGACATTTTTCAAATGTCAAGAAGGAAATTTTTGTATTTTGCTAGGGCCGAAACTGCCCCTGGGGGTCAATTCCTGCCCTTGAAAATACACACAAATGAAGCCTAGGTGCTTCGCAACAAAACTATTTAAAAATTCCAACAAAATGTGGACAGTAAATGGTCAAATAAACGTTTACCTTCGCAGCCGATGTGACAGCACGTCCGTGAGAAGAGATAGATAGATAGATAGATAGGTTTCTTTATTAGCCACACAGGGCTCAACACAGAGGGGACAAAATACAAATGTAGAGTTTTTCTTTTCGAGGGGGTCGAGAACAAAGCAGAAAAAAAACAAAAGTGGGGACAACGATGAAAAAAAAAAAAAAAAAAAAAAAAAAAAAAAAAAAATCGCAAAACGTTTGGGGTATTTACAAAAAATACGAAAAATACAAAAAATTCCCAATAAATGGGGAGGTTATCCGTGGAAAGAAAAACCTACGAAAAGACCACGGTAACCTCGGTCTTTAGCGTCACAGTTTGTTAAAATAAAATTTCTCTGTTTACAAAATTTTAAAACGTTTTATAGAATCATGGTCAAGGTGGCTTCGTCATTTATACGTGCCATTCTTGCTACATGTATCCATCTTTTTTCGAAACATTTGCTAGACAACACTTGCCTCTCTACTCTCACCTTCCTTTTCAAGTGATACTTGAAAAAGTTGATGAGAGATTGACCAGAGAGGAAAGTATTTGTCTCTAATCCTTTCAGACGCGTCCACCAGATGCATTCTTTGGCCATAGCCACAAGTACGATAAATACAGCTCTTCCTTCCCGTTTAAAGGAAGGAGGCGTGACGATATTGACGATAGACTCGGTTGATAAACCGACTCGTCCCACACGCGACAGCAGTCGTTCGACATAAGCCCACAGCCCCGAAATGGTTGGACACCGCACGAGTGCGTGCAGAACGGTTTCATCGCTCTGACCGCATCTCGGGCAGGTCGGCCCCACATTTCGCGAGCCGTGTCTATAGAGCTTATCCCGAACGGGTAGCGCCTCTCGGTAACACTGCCAGGCCAGGGATCTCTGGAAGTTGTCCATAGGTCCCGGCCCGAAAGTCGTCCTGAACAGGCGGGTCAGGTATTCCTCGTCGACGCCCAGGTTCGCCCCGAGATCGTCGTCGTACCTGCCCTCCACTAATCCCCTATAGAATGACTTCGTTGTGATGCAGCCGCTCAAGGTCGACCCGGGACGGCAAAGTTGTTGCAGAGCAACGCGACACTCACGGTGCCATTCGCCATTCCTCGGCCTCTTTTTGATCCACGACTGCAGCTCGGTCATGGAGACGAGCTGCGGGAAAGCGTGTCGCACAAACGGCGACCACACCTGCTCACCGTCGTCTACGTAGAGCCGGAGATGTCGCAGTCTCAGCGCATGTCTGCGCATCATCAACCACGGCATGCCCAGCCCTCCTTTCAGCGGGTGTTGGCAACAAACGGATCGCCTCACCATCGGAACGCTTCCTTTCCACAAAAAGCGGAAGAGGATGCGCTCCATTTCGGTGATGGCGCGATCGGGACAAGGCACGACGGTCAGGCGGTATTCGATGACGGACGCGATGTACGCGTTCGCCACCTCCGCCCGACCTTTTAGGGACAGCTTCCTCTCGGACCATTGCCGGCAGAGAGTGGCCACCCTACTCGTTATCTCGTCCCAGTTCTTCTCCGTTTGCAGGTCCGGACCGAACCAGACTCCGAGCAACTTGACCGGACCGTCCGTCCAGCGTCCCACTACTGAGGCGCTGCCGGACGGTATGGGCTTGCTTCTCCAGGTGCCGAGCAGCAAACCCACCGACTTATCCCGGTTGATTTTCGCTCCCGTCACCGCTTCGTAGTCTTTCAGCGTCTCGCCGACAAGCTCGATGTGCTCGTGGCTAGACGCTATGACGGTGACGTCGTCCGCGTATGCCGACACGCTCGTCCCGCACCCCAGTTCTCGCGGGATGCCCCTCAGCGTCGCCAGCTTCCGCAGTAGTGGCTCGAGAGTCAATACGTACAGGAGCGGCGACAGGGGGCATCCCTGACGAACCGAACGTGCAATGTCGAAGGGTCCCGATAGACGTCCATTGACGCGAACAACCGAACGGATGCCTGTGTACAAGGCAGCCATCCAGCCGCGGAAAACGGGACCGAAGCCGGCCGCTTCGAGGACGGCCTCCAAGTATCGATGGTCTACCCTATCGAAAGCTTTCGATTGATCCAAATTGATCAGGGCCCCACCCATGCCAGGTTCCTTAACTACCCTCTCTATGATGTAGCGCATCAGATGGAGGTTGTCATGGATGCTCCGGCCCGGCACGGCGCACGTCTGCTCCGTGCCGACCAGTTTCTCGATGACAAACGCCAACCGCTTGGCTAACACCTTGGCCAAAATTTTCATGTCTGCATTGAGCAGAGTGATGGGCCTAAAGTTATCTATGGCGTCCCCCTTGTTTGGATCTTTCTTCAGCAGCGTTACCGCTCCTCGGCTCACAAAACCGGGAATGCTCCCGTTCTGCTGCCAGTTGCAGTACACGACCGCCAAGACTTCTCCAAACAAGTCTGGCATACAGTTGTAAAGCTCGTAGGGCAGACCATCCAAACCCGGAGATTTGTCCGTCGAGCAACCCGCCATCGCGTCCCTCACCTCCTCCGCCGTGATGACCCCTTCGCAGCACTCCGCCTCTCTTGCCGAGAGTCGTGGCAAGCTGTGCAGGTAGGCACTAAAGTCCACCCTGCCTTCTCGCTCGCCACTCCTCCCGAACAGTCGGGCAAAATGCCGCTGAAACGCCTCGCACATCTTGCTCGGCTCGAGCAATTCGCGCCCCTGTTCGTCTACCAGAGACCGGATGGTGGCTCTGTTACCCCGCTGCGCCTCCGCCACCCGGGCCTCTCGTGCGGCTCCAACACCTTCATTCCTCAGAGCACGCATCCTTGCCCTGACAGCACACCCTTCGTGTTTAGCATTGAAGTGTTGGTCGAGGGCCAACCTCGCCGCTAAAACGTCGGATGCGATGCCACTTCGCAATGCCTCTTCTAACTTTATCACTAGCTCCCCCTCTTCTCTGTTCCTCTCTACAGCTAGTGCCCTGCTATACCTTATTGCTTCCGCCCTCACTGCTCTCTTGAGGGCAAACCACCATTTGTTGTTGACGATGGCTCCCGTCAAAGCCCTCTTTACTAACGTGCTAATCCGGTCTCTGAAAACCTGTCTCGACGGGAAAGACGCGTTTAGTTTCCAGTAACCGGGACCCTGCCTATGTGCCTTATCTAAGTCTAGCGTACACGTCACAAGTTTGTGATCCGTGTAGCTGACTATGTGGAACTGTGGACATCCTAAACTATCTCTATCTCTTGTCCTACACACTATCCTATCTAGATACGATCTCGACGACCCAATGCGGTTGCTCCAAGTCCACGTTGGCACATTTGGGTGGTCGAGTCGGTACCTGTCAGACAACTGGAAGCGTCTGAGCAGGTCTATGAGGCCTTTGCATCCCCTTCTACTTTTGTCACTCCCCACGTAGTCTAGATGCGTGTCCAAGGTAGCATTCCAATCCCCCACTAAAAGTAAGGGACGAGACGTTCCCAGGAATACTTCTAGCCGTCGAAAGAAGTCTGACCGACCTGTTAAAGGAGGCACATAAACTGCCAGCAACCGAAAAGCGCCTCCATCGCTGCCGTCCACATCTAGGACAACCAGTCTACCCTCCGGGTCCGTAAATATCGTCTTTACTTGGAGATCCAGACTCTTGCGAAAAAGAACCGCCGTGCCACTACCGCCCATCCTCGTCAGACAGGGAGAAAAATAAATGTTAAACTGTCCGCCAAACATGGACTTTAGGGCCCGCGGTTCATGGAGTCTGGTCTCACTAATGGCTATGATATCCAAATTGTGTGACTTGATGTCATTTAAGAGGTACCCTTGTTTCCAAGGGGACCCTAAGCCACGCACATTCACACAACCAATCTTCACCATGATTCTATTTATACGTGTGCTTTAAAGCACAAAACAAAAGAACAGAGTGTTACTTGCCGTTAGAAAGTTTTGTTTCCTCCTTGGATTTTTCACCAAGGAGGCTATTGTACAATTTCTTGCACAAATATTTCTGGAATCCCCCTACCGAGTTGGGGTAGAGGGATTTTATTGTGTTGTGTAATGCTGGTGTTACATGAATAATTTTAATGTGTTTTGGCGGTGTTGTACGTGGGTGGTTGTTGGTTTTGATATAGTTATTTGTGATGTTTGTTTTAGAGTTGATGTAATTCATCAACTCTGTGTTTGTACTGTCTATTGCTGTTAGCATTGTTTTTTTTATATTACTATTGGTGTTAGTAGTATTTTCGGGAGATGTGAATCTCCCTGCTTTGTTTGTGTTTGCATTTTGTTTTGTTTTCTTCTTACTGCGCTTCCTCTTTCCTTTCGTAGCTATTTTCCACTCCTCCCCACTCTCTTCATCGGATGATGGGAGATCTGAGGAGTCAGAAAGAGGTAACGGCAAATTTTGTGCGTCTGTGTGTGTTTCTGTGAATGTTTGTGTTGCTGTTTTTATTGATGTTGGCTCCTTGTTATTTATGTGTGGTGTATGTGATATGGGGGAGGGAGAGGCAGTCTTGGAATTTTCTTTTTTTTCTTCTGTTTTTGCAGTTTCTGTTGTCTTTTCTGTTGTGGTTATTGCTGATATTTCTGTTGTTGTTTTTTGCGTTGCTGGTGGTGTTGGTAGTAAGGTTTTTCTGTTGGGGGTATTTGGTAGTTGCTTCTGTTGTTGTTGTTGTTGTTGTTGTTGTTGTTGTTTTTGTTTAGCGGCCAGAGGGCAGTCCTTTTTCAGATGTGCTTCGCTGTTGCATAGGTAACAGCGAGGTCGCCTGCCCTCTACCACCACATACAGCTTGTGGTCCTCTGCCAATCTAATGTTTGGAGGAATTTTCTGTGAAGCCTCCTCCGTGATGTGGAGAAGGATTTCCAGATTTTTCCCTCCCCAGTTCTTTTCCTCTCCGACCGTAATCTCCAAAATATTTGCCTCCTCCATTTCCAGGCACACGGCCGATATCAGCCATTGGGTGTCCACCTCCGATGGCACATTTTTTATCATAACTTTGGTCACTCTCTGTCCTAGATAACTCGGTATCATTACCAAGTCATCTGTGCGGAGAGAGAGTGTCGAAAATTGTTTAGCTAAATTTTCATCCAGAAACCTTACTTGCACCGTTCCGAATTTCCTTCCCCAGGTGACATGATTCTGATAAGGCCAAATTTTTCTAAGACAAACTTCAATTTTATCTGTGCTAACATTTTCTACACGTCTGGTTTTTGTGTTTACCAGTTTATAAATGATGCACTTTTTGTTTTTCATTTCTATAATATCTTTTGGGATGTTAATTCTGACATCATCTCCTTCTTTCGTAAGAAGGGATTTTGTGTCTTTTATTTGTTTTTGTGTGAATGTCACTGTTGTTCTTTTTTCCTTTAGAGCATTTGCGAAATTTGTTTTTGTTGTGCTGGCGGACATGTTCTTCTGGATATTTTTGTTTATGTTGGTGTATGTACTGCCTGGTTCAAAGGTGGTGGTAGTGGCAGCAGAGTTTGTTGAACAGGTGATGGTGTCATTGCTGACGGCCGATAACTTTACTTCCTTGTTGTTGCTGTTGTTGTTGTTGTTGTCGTTGTTGCTGTTGTTGTTGTTGTTGTTGTTGTCGTTGGTGGTGATGATGGCGTCAGCAGCAGTGGTGCTTACGTCAGAGACATTTGTGACGGTTTTCACGCATGGTTTTGTAACCTTGGTTACAGTTTTGTTTTTGTTGTTGGTGTTGGTGGTGTTGGTGGTGGTGGTGAGAGGGCTGTTAGTAGCTGTACTCACAGTCTTTGTGACGTTTATAGCAACTGCGTTCCTGTCACTGCATGCGCACGCGCTATTCTGTTCTTTTTTCTCTTCTGGCATCTGAAGCCTCGGGAAATGCTTGTCAAAAGAACAAGACAAGCGTTCCAAAATTATGTTTCTCGACATTTTTCAAATGTCAAGAAGGAAATTTTTGTATTTTGCTAGGGCCGAAACTGCCCCTGGGGGTCAATTCCTGCCCTTGAAAATACACACAAATGAAGCCTAGGTGCTTCGCAACAAAACTATTTAAAAATTCCAACAAAATGTGGACAGTAAATGGTCAAATAAACGTTTACCTTCGCAGCCGATGTGACAGCACGTCCGTGAGAAGAGATAGATAGATAGATAGATAGATAGATAAATAGATAGATAGACAGACAGACAGACAGATAGATAGATAGATAGATAGATAGATAGATAGATAGATAGATAGATAGATAGATATGTTTCTTTATTAGCCACACAGGGCTCAACATAGAGGGGACAAAATACAAATGTAGAGTTTTTCTTTTCGAGCGGGGCGAAAACAATGCAGAAAAAAAACAAAAGTGGGGACAACGATGAAAAAAAAATACATCACAAAACGTTTGGGGTATTTACAAAAAATACGAAATAATACAGAAAATTCCCAATAAATGGGGAGGTTATCCGTGGAAAGAAAAACCTACGAAAAGACCACGGTAACCTCGGTCCTTAGTGTCACAGTTTGTTAAATAAAATTCCTTTTATTTATGCAAGAAACGTAAGTAACTCTGTTTACAAAATTTTAAAACGTTTTATAGAATCATGGTCAAGGTGGCTTCGTTATTTATACGCGCCATTCTTGCTACATGTATCCATCTTTTTTCGAAACATTTGCTAGACAACACTTGCCTCTCTACTCTCACCTTCCTTTTCAAGTGATACTTGAAAACGTTGATGAGAGATTGACCAGAGAGATAGATAGATGGATAGAAATGTAGAGAGAGAGACAAACAGACAGTCGTATAGATAGATATAGATAGATAGATAACTTTCTTTTATTAGTCACACAGGGCTACACACAGAGGGGACAAATACAACTGTAGAGCTTTCCTTAAAAAAAAATTTTTTAATAAATTAACAAATCCGATCAAAAGGGATCGGTAGGGGCAAAAAAAAAGGGGGTATCGTATATCACAGAAAATGTCAATTGTGTAAAATGGGGTAACATTAGGTTTATCCATGGAGAGAAAAGCCTACGGAAAAGACCATGGTAACCTCAGCAGGGAATAGACACATGAAAGCAAAGTGCTCTCTCTCTCTCTCTTTTTTTAAATTTTTTTTCTCGATTTATAGGATCATGCTCAAAGAGGTATCGTCACTCGCACGCACCATCTTTGCTACATTCACCCACCTTTTAATGAAACTTTCACGAGACAAAAACTGTCTCTCTATTCTCACCTTCCTTTTCAAGTAATACTTGAAAAAGTTGATGAGCGATTGGCCAGAGAGGTAAGTTTTCGTCTCTAATCCTTTCGCTCGGGTCCACCACACACATTCTTTCACCATGGCCACCAGTATGATGAACACTGCCTTGCCTTCCCTGTTGAGGGACGGCGGCGGAGCAATTTGCACAATAGACTCGGCTGACAGGCGGATTCGTCCCACACGTGACAGCAGCCGTTCGGCATAAGCCCACAGGTCGGAAATCTTTGGACACTGCACGAGTGCTAGCAGAACCGTTTCGTCGCTCTGACCGCATCTCGGGCCGGTCGGTCCGGTGTGTCTCGAACCGTGCCTGTACAGCTTATCCCGAACGGGTAATGCTTCTCGATAGCACTGCCAGGCCAGGGATCTCTGGTGGTTGTCCATAGGTCCCGGCCCGAAAGTTGTCCTGAACAGGCGGGTCAGGTGTTCCCCGTCGACGCCCAGATTTTGCCCGAGATCTTCGTCGCACCTCCCCTCCACTAATCCTCTATAGAACGCTTTTGTGGAATCAAAGTTGCACAAGATTGGTCCCGGATGGCAGAGTTGCTTGAGAGCAACGCGACACTCGCGGTGCCATTTGCCGAGCCTAGGTCTCTGTTTAATCCACGACTGCAGTTCGGCTAAGGAGACGAGCTGCGGGAAAGCACGCCGCACAAACGGCGACCACACCTGTTCACCGTCGTCTATGAAGCGCCGGAGATGTCGCAGTCTCAGCGCATGTCTGCGCATCATCAACCACGGCATACCCAGCCCTCCATTTAGCGGCTGTTGACAGCAAATGGATCGCCTAACCATCGGAACGCTTCCTTTCCACAAGAAGCGGAAGAGTATGCGTTCCAGTTTGGTGATGGTAGGGTCGGGACAAGGCACGACAGTCAGACGGTATTCGATGACGGATGCAATGTACGCGTTCGCCACCTCCGCCCGACCTTTTAGGAATAGCTTCCTCTCGGCCCAGTTCTCGTGGGATGCACCTCAGCGTCGCCAGCTTCCGCAGTAGAGGCTCAAGAGTCAATACATACAGAAAGGCCGAGAGGGGGCATCCTTGACGAACCGAACGCATGATGCCGAAGGGTCTGGATAGATGACCGTTTACGCGAACTACCGAGCGGATGCCGCTGTATAAGGCAGCAACCCAACCGCGGAAGACGGGACCGAAACCAGCCGCTATGAGGACGGCTTCCAAGTAGTGATGGTCTACCATATCGAAGGCTTTTGATTGATCCAAATTGATCAGCGCCCCACCCATGCCAGGTTCCTTTAATACCCTGTCCATGATGTATTGGATCAGATGGAGGTTGTCATGGATACTCCTACCCGGCACGGTGCACGTCTGCGCCCTGTCGACTAGTTTCTCGATGACAAGCGCCAACCTCTCGGCTAACACTTTGGCCAAAATTTTCAAATCTGCGTTGAGCAGAGTGATGGGCCGAAAATTATCTATGACGTTCCCCTTGTTTGGGTCTTTCTTTAGTAGTGCCACTGCTCCTCGCTTTACAAAGACGGGGATGCTCCCGTTTTGCTGCCAGTTGCAGTAGACAGCTGCCAAGACGCCTCCAGACAAATCTGGCATATGACAATAAAGTTCGTAGGGCAGACCATTCAAGCCTGGCGACTTGTCTCCCTTGCAGCCTGCCATCGCATCCCGTACGTCCGCGGCTGTGATGGGTCTTTCACAACACTCCGCCTCTCTTGCTGAGAGTCGTGGCAGGCCATGCAGGTAGGCACTAAAGTCTACTCTGCGTTCTGACCCACCAGTTGTCCCGAACAGTCGGGCAAAGTGCTGTTGAAAGGCCTCGCACATCCTTTCAGGCTCGAGTAATTCGCGCCCTTCTTCATCTGTCAGAGACTTAATGGTGGCTCTGTTGCCTCGTTGCGCATCCGCTACTCGGGCCTCTCGGGCCGCTCCAACTCCCTCGTCCCTCAGAGCACGCATCCTAGCTCTGTCAACGCATCCTTCGTGTTTGGCGTTGAAGTGTTGGTCGAGGGCCAACCTCGCCGTCACTACGTTGGACGCGATGCCAGTACTAAGTGCCTCTTCTAATTTGTTAACTAGGTCTCCCTCTATTCTATTTCGGTCTAACGCTAGGGCCTTACTGTACCTAACCGATTCTGAGTTGATTGCTTTTTTGAGGGCATACCACCATCTGTTGTTGATGATGGTACCCGTTAATGCTCTCTTAACTAAAGTGTTAATCCGGTCCCTGTAAGCCTGGCGTGCCGTGAACGACGCGTTCATCTTCCAGTAACCGGGACCCTGTCTGTGTGTCTTATCTAAGTCAAGCGTACAAGTGACAAATTTGTGGTCTGTGAGGCTGACTATGTGGAATTGTGGACAACCTACTCTATCCTTATCCACTGTCCTACAGAATACCCTATCTAAGTACGATCTGGACGACCCGATGCGGTTACTCCATGTCCACGTTGACACATTCGGGTGGTCCAGTCGGTACCTGTCAGACAGTTGGAAACGTCTGAGCAGGTCTTTGAGGCTTTTGCATCCCTTTCTATTGCTATCGTTGCCTGCGTAATCCAGATGCGTGTCCAGGGTAGCGTTCCAATCCCCCACTAAAAGTAAAGGTCGAGACGTTCCCAAGAAAACCTCTAGACGTCGATAGAAATCTGGCCGGCCTGTTAAAGACGGTGCATAAACTGCTATCAGTCGAAAAGCACACCCATTGCTGCCGTCGACATCCAAGACGACCAGCCTACCCTCCGAGTCTAGGAAAATTGCTTTTACTTTGAGGTCCAAACTCTTCCGAGAAGCACCGCGGTGCCTCCTCCACCAATTCTCGGCAGACACGGAGAAAAATATATGTTGAAATGTCCGCCGAACATGTACTGGAGGGCCCGCGGGTTGTGGAGTCTGGTCTCGCTGATGGCTATGACATGCAGATTTTGTGACTTGATGTCGTTTAACAGATACCCTTGTTTCCAAGGCGACCCCAAGCCACGTACATTTATACTGCCTATTTTAAGCATGATCCTATCAAAATTTGTGTTTTACACACGAAAAGAGAGAGAGAGAGTTACTTACTGTCCGAAAGTTATTGGTTCTTCGCCTCACAGTCTTCTCTCAGAAGGTCTTTATACAGTTTTTTAGAGGAATATTTCTGGAATCTCCCTACTGCATCCGGGTAGAGAGATTTCAGTGTATTGTATGAGCTACGTGTTATGTGTATGATTTTGATGTATTGTGGTGGTGTTGTGCGTGGGTGATTGCTTGTTTTCGTGTCATTTTCTGTTATGTTAGTGTTTGACCTAATGAATTTCATTAAGTCTGGATTGTTTGTGTTTATCGCTGTCAACATTGTTGGAGGGTTGTGTTGGTGCGTTTGTGTTGGTGTTTTTGTTTTCTGTGGATGTGTTGGTTTCGGGGCTGGTAAACCTCCCCGCTTTGTTTGTTTGTTTTTCCGTTCTTTTTTGCCTCTCTTTCTTCTCCCCCCCCCCCCCCGTGGCCACTTGCCAATCTTCATCTGACGACATGTCGGAGGAATCGGAGGGCGGGAGGGGAAGGGTGTTGGGGTTTATTTTTGTGTGGGTTGATTTTGTTGTTGGTGGTGTTAGTGCTGTTTCGTGACAGTTGGGATGTGGTGTTAGGGTTTTGGGGGGTGGGGTGGGAGTCTTTTTCGTGTTCCCTTCTTCTTGTGGGGTTGTTGTTGTTGTGGGTGGTGGTGGTGATGGTGCTGATTCTGTTCTTGATAGATAGATAGATAGATAGATAGATGGATAATTGGAGAGACAGACAGACAGACAGACACACAGATAGAAAGATATATATAGAGAGAGAGGGGGGATACAGAGAGTGAAAGATAGATTGGTAAATAGACATAGACAAATAGATAGATAGACAAACAGACAGACAGACAGAAAGACAGACAGACAGATACATTTCTTTTATTAGCCACACAGGGCTTTACACAGAGGGGACAAATACAATGTAGAGCTTTTCTTTTTGGGAGGGAGAAGGAGAGCAAAAAAGGGGGGGTCGATCAAAAGGGACCGTAGGAAAGAAAAAGGGGGGAGTTCGATCAAAAGGGATCGGGCAAAAAAAAAGCGATCAATAGGGATCGTGTATCACAGTAATGTTCTCGTGTAAAAAAGGGGAGGACAGTTTAGGTTTTAGCCGTGGAAAGAAAAGCCTACGGGAAAGACCACGGTAACCTTGGCCAATTTTGTCATTGTTATTGAAAAACTATAACAGTAAGTGACTCTCTTTTGCCTTTTTGTTTTTTGTTCCTTGATTTTTTTACTCCACGTGGCATTCTTGCTACATTCACCCATCTTTTTTTGAAGCAATCACTAGACAAGACTTCCCTTTCTACTCTCACCTTCGTCTTCAGGTGATACTTGAAGAATTTGAACAGAGATTGCCCAAAGAGGAAAGTCTTTGTCTCTAGACCTTTCAGACGCGTCGACCATGCACATTCTTTCGCCATAGCCACAAGTACGATGAAAATAGCTCTTCCTTCCTGTTTAAATGAAGGAGGCGCGACAATATTCATGATAGACTCGGCTGATAGACCGACTCGTCCCACACACGATAGCAGTTGTTCGACGTAAGCCCACAGCTCGGAAATGGTGGGACACTGTACGAGTGCGTGCCCGCATCTCGGATAGGTCGGCCCCGTGTTTCTCGAGCCATGCCTGTAGAGCTTATCTCGAACGGGTAGTGCTTCTCGATAACACTGCCAGGCCAGGGATCTCTGGAAGTTGTCCATAGGTCCCGGCCCGAAGGTCGTCTTAAACAAGCGGGTCAGGTATTCCTCGTCGAAGCCCAGGTTTTCCCCGAGATCGTCGTCGTATCTTCCCTCCACTAATCCACTATATAATGCGTTAGTTGTGATGCAGTCGCTCAAGGTTGACCCGGGGTGTTGGAGTTGCCGGAAAGCAACGTGACGTTCGCGGTGCCATTCGCCATTCCTCGGCCTCTTCTTGATCCACGACTGCAATTCAGTCATGGAGACGAGCTGCGGGAAAGCACGCCGCACAAACGGCGACCACACCTGTTCACCGTTGTCTACGTAGAGCCGGAGATGTCGCAGTCTCAGCGCGTGTCTGCGCATCATCAACCACGGCATGCCCAGTCCTCCTTTTAACGGGCGTTAGCAGCAAACGGATCGCCCCACCATCGGAACGCTTCCTTTCCACAAGAAGCAGAAGAGGATGCGCTCCAGCTTGGTGATGGTAGGGTCGGGACAAGGAACGACGGTCAGGTGGTAGTAGATGACGGACGTGATGTACATGTTCGCCACCTCCGCCTGACCTCTTAGGGACAGCTTCCTCTCGGCCCATTGCCGGGCTAGAGTGGCCACCCTTCTCGTTATCTTGTCCCAGTTCTTCTCCGTTTGGAGGTCCGACCAAACCAGACCCCGAGCAACTAAACCGGACCGTCAGTCCAGCGTCCCACGACGGAGGCGTTGCTTGACGGCATGGGCTTGCTTCTCCAGGTGCCGAGCCGCAAGCCCACTGACTTATCCCGGTTGATTTCGCTCCTGTTACCGCTTCGTGGTCTTTCAGTGTCTCGCCGACAAGCTGGATGTGCTCTTGGTTAGACACTATGACGGTGACGTCGTCCGCGTATGCCCACACGCTCGTCTTGCATCCCAACTCTCGCGGGATGCCCCTCAGCGTCGCCAGCTTCCGCAGTAGTGGCCCGAGAGTCAATACGTACAGGAGCGACGAGAGGGGGCATCCCTGACGAACCGAACGTGCAATGTCGAAGGGTCTTGATAGATGTCCATTGACGCGAACTACCGAAAGGATGCCTCTGTACAAGGCAGCCATCCAGCCGCGGAAAACGGGACCGAAGCCGCCCGCTATGAGGGCAGCTTCCAAATATTGATGGTCTACCCATTCGAAAGCTTTCGCTTGATCTAAATTGATCAGGGCCCACCCATGCCAGGTTCCTTAACTACCCGCTCTATGATGTAGCGCATCAGATGGAGGTTGTCATGGATGCTCCGGCCCGGCACGGCGCACGTTTGCGCCTTGCCTACCAGTTTCTTGATGACAAGCGCCAACCGCTTGGCTAACACCTTAGCCAAAATTTTCAGGTCTGCATTCAGTAGAGTGATGGGCCTAAAGTTATCTATGGCGTCCCCCTTGTTTGGATCTTTCTTTAGCAGCGTTACCGCTCCTCTGCTCACAAAACCGGGAATGCTCCCGTTCTGCTGCCAATTGCAGTACACGGCCGCCAAGACGTCTCCAAACAAGTCTGGCATACAGTTGTAAAGCTCGTAGGACAGACCATCCAAACCCGGTGATTTGTCCGACGAGCAACCCGCCATCGCGTCCCTCACCTCCTCCGCCGTGATGACCCCTTGGCAGCACTCCGCCTCTCTTGCCGAGAGTCGTGGCAAGCTGCGCAGGTAGGCACTAAAGTCCACCCTGCCTTCTCGCTCGCCACTCCTCCCGAACAGTCGGGCATAATGCCGCTGAAACGCCTCGCACATCTTGCTCGGCTCGAGCAATTCGCGCCCCTGTTCGTCTACCAGAGACCGGATGGTGGCTCTGTTACCCCGCTTCCCCTCCGCCACCCAGGCCTCTCGTGCGGCTCCAACACCTTCATTCCTCAGGGCACGCATCCTTGCCCTGGCAGCACACCCTTCGTGTTTAGCATTGAAGTGTTGGTCGAGGGCCAACCTCGCCGCTAAAACGTCGGATGCTATGCCACTTCGCAATGCCTCTTCTAACTTTATCACTAGCTCCCCCTCTACTCTGTTCCTCTATACAGCTAGTGCCCTGCTATACCTTATTGCTTCCGCCCTTACTGCTCTCTTGAGGGCAAACCACCATTTGTTGTTGACGATGGCTCCCGTCAAAGCCCTCTTTACTAACGTGCTAATCCGGTCTCTGGAATCCTGTCTCGACGGGAAAGACGCGTTTAGTTTCCAGTAACCGGGACCCTGCCTATGTGCCTTATCTAAGTCTAGCGTGCACGTCACAAGTTTGTGATCCGTGTAGCTGACTATGTGGAACTGTGGACATCCTAAACTATCTCTATCTCTTGTCCTACACACTATCCTATTTAGATACGATCTCGACGACACAATGCGGTTACTCCAAGTCCACGTTGGCACATTTGGGTGGTCGAATCGGTACCTGTCAGACAACTGGAAGCGTCTGAGCAGGTCTCTGAGGCCTTTGCATCTCCTTCTAGTTTTGTCACTCCCCACGTTGTCTAGATGCGTGTCCAAGGTAGCATTTCAATCCCCCACTAAAAGTAAGGGACGAGACGTTCTCAGGAATACTTCTAGACGTCGAAAGAAGTCCGACCGACCTGTTAAAGGAGGCACATAAACTGCCAGCAACCGAAAAGCGCCTCCATCGCTGCCGTCCACATCTAGGACAACCAGTCTACCCTCCGGGTCCGTAAATATCGTCTTTACTTGGAGATCCAGACTCTTGCGAAAAAGAACCGCCAAATATGGATTTTAGGGCCCGCGGTTCATGGAGTCTGGTCTCAATAATGGCTACGATATCCAAATTGTGTGACTTGATGTCATTTAAGAGGTACCCTTGTTTCCAAGGGGACCCCAAGCCACGCACATTCACACAACCAATCTTCGCCATGATTCTATTTAAATATGTGCTTTAAAGCACAAAACAAAAAGAACAGAAAGTTACTTACCGTTCGAAAGTTTTGTTTCCTCCTTGGATTTTTCACCAAGGAGGCTATTGTACAATTTCTTGCACAAATATTTTTGACATCCCCCTACCGCGTTGGGGTAGAGGGATTTTATTTTGTGGTGCAATGCTGGTGATACATGGTAAATTTTAATGTGTTTTGGCGGTGTTGTGCGTGGGTGGTTGTTTGTTTTGATGTCGTTATTTGTGATGTTTGTTTTAGAGTTGATATAATTCATCAACTCTGTGTTTGTAGTGTCTATTGCTGTTAGCATTGTTTTGGTGTGTTATCATTGGTGTTTATCGTGTAGGAGTTGGGAGTGTTTTCGGGAGATGTGAATCTCCCTACTTTGTTGTTGTTCGTTTTTCTTTTTTTGCTCCTCTTCCTCCTTCCTTTTTGGGCTATTTTCCATTCCTCAGTACTTGACTCGTCTTCAGATGAAAACTCTGACGAATCGGAAGGAGGTAGGGGCATGTTGTATGCTTCTGTGTTTGCTTGTGTAAGTGGTTGTATTGTTGTTTTTGTTGTTGTTGGTTGTTGAATTTTTGGTTGTGGTGTAAGTGATGTGGGGGAAGGGGTATCAGTTTTTGTATTGTCTTTTCTTTTTTCGTCTTCTTTGTTTGTTAATTTTGTAATTTTTGTTGTATTTTCTTTCGTTGATGTTGTTGATGTTGCTTTTATTGTTTTTTGTGTGGATGGCGGTGTGGGCAGCAAGGTTTTTTTTGTATGTTTAATTAGTTCTTGTTGTTGTTGTTGTGTTTTTCGGGCAGTCGGACACTCCGTTTTGAGGTGTGCCTCGCTGTCGCATAAGTAATAGCGAGGCCGCCTGCCCTCTACCACTATATGTAACTTTTGGTTTCCTGCCAAACGGATGTATGGTGGGATTATTTTGATTCCTTGTTCGTTTGTGTGGAACAAGATTTGTGTTTTTTCCCGTCCAATTGCTTTCTCCAACGTTTATTTTAAGTATGTTAATGTTGTCCATGTCGACACATATGGCCGATATCAACCATAGTGTGTCTATTGTTGGAGGTCTGTGCTTTATTGTTACCTTTGTTACCTTTTGGCCAAGGTAACTGGGTAACATTGTTATTTCAGGTGTGTGAAGAGTTAGCGTTGAGTACCTCTTCGCCAACTCTTCATTTCGAAAAATCACCTGTACCTGTGCAAATCTGTACCAAGTAATATATGATTTTTTATCCCAAATTGATTGCAAACATTTTTGAATTTTGTCTATACTGGCCTGTTCCGGCCTTCTATTTTTTGTGTTTATTATTTTATAAATTATTGTTTTCCTACTTGTTTCCTCTAATATGTGTTGTGGTATGTTCAAATGTACTTCACCGCTTTCTTTGGTAATCAACTTCCTCATTTCTATAATTTCCTTTGTCGTGTAGGACACAACAGTTTCACTTTGCTTCAAAGCTTCAGCAAAGTTTTTGTTTTTGTTTTTGTTGTTATTGTTGTTGCTGGTGCTGGCACTGGTATTGGTGGCAGATGTGGTATTTGTGACTGTGTCAGTGGTGTTGTGGCTTTTCCCTTCCTCTCTTTCGCTTGCTGCTGGTGAAGAGAGCAAAGGTTGAGTTGAACTGTTGCTGCTGCTGCTGCTGCTGTTGTTGTTGTTGTTGTCGTTGTTGTTGGTGGTGGTGGTAATGATGTCGTCACCAGAATTGATGTTGACGTCAGATTTTTTGGAGACATCGTCTATGTTCTGTTTTGTAACCTTGGTTACAGTTTTGTTTTTGTTGTTGGTGGTGGTGGTGGTGGCGGTGTTAACACTTGTATCTGTGTGTGTGAATTCTTTTTTTCTTTTTCTCCATTCTCTCGTTTAACTGTGAGGAAGGAACACTAGGAAATTCTTTTTCGAACGAAACACTGCAAAATTCAGCGTTCGTTTGACGAAACTTTTCATGGCTACAAGACGCCATCGTCTCAAAATAAAAATGGCTAGAAAGCCGAAATTGATTTTTAAATCCTGGAAATGTGCCACACAGGGCAGATTTCCGTTGCAAAAAACTTGCACCAGAGAGTCTATAAGTTGTTATACAACTGTCTATATAAAATAAACTTTACAAACAAACTTTTTAAAACATGAAAAAGGCAAAACTTACGGAGCCGACACGTCTACCGTCTGTCCATAGAGATAGATAGATAGATAGATAGATAGATAGATAGATAGATAGATAGATAGATAGATAGATAGATAGATGGAGAGGGAATCAGGCAGACAGCCAGCCAAACTGACAGACATATAAAGATGAGATGTGTAAATGTATGATGTTGTTACTGAAACAATTTTTCCACCATTGAAGACTCGGTATTTTAGAGAAAAATAGTGAATTCATAAAATACAAAAATATTTTCCATGGTTACTCTCATTGTGAGTACTTGTCTGCTTCATAGCCACATTAAGGGTTAACATGCAATAGTCATTCTGAAACTGCAAAACAATAGGTGGCCTAAAGTCACAAGTATCAATGATATTTATAAAGAGATTTTGAATTTTGAATTAGACCAGAATTGATATCAAAAATGTATGGCATTGGATCATAGGATTTTCATTTATGTTTCAGCGAAATGTTTCCAATCCGAGAACCATCAGAATTTCTAAATCGTTTTTGTTGGCTCAAAATATA
Organism: Octopus bimaculoides; assembly: GCF_046866305.1. Lineage (NCBI taxonomy): Eukaryota > Metazoa > Mollusca > Cephalopoda > Octopoda > Octopodidae > Octopus > Octopus bimaculoides. The sequence goes on along the minus strand of NC_142949.1, from coordinate 17,712,333 downwards.
GAAAAACATTTTCGGTTGCTCTAGTTTATTCATGCCTTAAGGATAAAAGCTATTTCAAAAAAATTCTTTGGAGGAGTTTTCCTTATTGTTATCAAATATCAATTGTTCTCAGATGTTGTTCTGAGTTTCATCTGTTTCTCTCCATTCCCTCCATTCAGACGAAAATGCCAATGTCATGTTTAAAATGTCAAAGAAGTGAAAGAAGCTTGAAAATAACGCAAAAAAAGCATCAAATACAATTATTTCATTTATTATTGAAATTATTAAATTTGACTTCAGCAAAATATAATTTTTGAATTGAATGAAATAATTATCCCCTTTTAGCATTATAGATAACGCCAATAGCTCCTGATTTCCCCATGAATTATCCAAGAATAATAAATACACAACATTGAATTACAAACGTTGTTTCATGATATATATATAAATTAATTTCATAATTTTTATCACATTCTTTCCCCTTGCTTACAGATTTTTATTCATTAGCGTTACTCTTTTAGGAAATGTTTTCTGATTCTTAAGTAATTCTGTAGAAAAGAATCCATTTTGGCTTGTAGTTGGAGTCATTATCAATACAACAATGCATTTTTCGCTTCAAAAGGTTTTCTTCTCTTTTCTATTGTAAGCAAAAAATTTTTTCCTAATTGGTTTTCGCAAAACATATTCTATCTAACGTTTTTAAAGTTATTTATTTAATATTTTGTACGAAAATATTTGCAACTGCATGCAATACGATATATTTCTAATTACATCTGAAATTAGGCTTTTGTTCTTTATGTTTCAAACATCTCTCTTATAGGTATTATAACTTGTTATTTTACAAAATAAGCATTAGTTGAACACTGGTGAGTCGATGTAATCGATTTAACCCCTCCTCATAAAATTGCTGGCTTTGTGCCAGCTGGCAGAATCTTTAGCGCGCTGGACCACATACTTTGTAGCAGTTCTTTCGCGTCTTTACGGTTGGAGTTCAACTTCTGTAGTGGCTAGCTTTTCTTTTCATCCTTGTAGGTCGATAGAATAAATACCAGTTGAACACTGGTGGTTATTGTAATCAACTTACCACCTTCCTCTAAATTTGCTGGTCTTGTGCCAAAATTTGAAACACTTTGAAGAAGATAAAGGAAATTCCTCAATATATCTTTAATAATAAATGTTTCCGTACCATTCTCCATTTTCAACGAAAATTCAAAATGAAAATTCACATATTTTCGGTTTTAGACATTGGAGAGGCTCTTCATCAGACTTGCATCAATGGTGTGTTAATTACATTGTGCCATATATATATATATATATATATATATATATATATATATATATATATATATATATATATATATATATATATATATATATATATATATATATATATATATATATATATATATATATATATATATATATATATATATATATATATATATATGTATATATTATTGTGTCTGGGGAGAGTCATTCTGTTTTAATGCTTTATTAACACACTCACCGGTTCCATTTCCACTCATTCACTTATTTAAATTTTCGTTGCTTCTTGCAACCTCTTCAATAATCGTTGACTCTTGAATAGGTTACAAAAAGCAACGAAGATTTTAAAAAATTAAATAAGTGAATGAGTGGAAATCGAACTGGTGTGTGTGTTAATTTATAATGCATTAAAACAGATTGACTCTCCCCAGACACAACAAAATATGCTTCAAAACTTGAATTCACATAAAGTATCTAGCAAACCAAATACAAAAACGAAATGTGTGTGTATGTGTATTGCAAAATCATAAAATATTAGAGACTAAGTCGGGCTTTTTCAGACTCTTTTATGCCTTCTAGAACATATGAAATATTATCCTGAATTTTTAAAGTGAGGGCAACGGAAAGATTCATATATTTCTGTGTGATATTAGCAGTTTAGTGAGGTGAATCGCACCCAACTATATCAAATGAAACTGGCTTAAATACATGGGCATGTTTTGATACATTAGACTAGATATTAGCGTGACAGGAAATGTTATGTTGCTTTAAACTACACCCAATATTTATTGCCGATTGTATCAAAAATATCCAAGTATAGAACTAATTTACCCTCGCTGGGTTTGTAATTGTGTCCTTAAATGCTGAAAAGATACGTTTAATACTTTTAACTAGATATTATTGAGAGGGGAAGTGTAGGGTTGCTTTACACTGTACCTAAATTACGTTGCTACTTCTTTCTAAAATATCCTAAAACTAATATGCCGTCACTGGATAATTAGAATTATCCACTCTTCGATAATGAATGCAAAATACAGGAACGATTTTATTGGAATCGTTTCTGTATTTCATTTTGGTTTTTATTCATTTATATTTTCTATGACTTCAATAGAAACAAAATAATGTTCGAAACCATTTATCTCCTGAAGAGACAATTCTGCGTAACTTCTTCCTTTCTTTTTGATTTTTTGATTTAATTTTTAGCATCAGCTATTTTTTAATTGAATTTACTCATTAAAATTAAAAGTATGGTTGTCTTGAAAGCAAGAACACCGTATACTAATAATAATAGCACTGTTTTTATTGCCTATTTCATGAAAAAAAAAGGCTGTTTTTAGTGCTGACCAAACCCAAAGTGAATACAAATTAGAGTTAATCTATTTTGTTTGCACAACTTAATCCTTGTTGCTTTCCAAAATTATTGTCTCAATTTAGATCAATTACTTGATATACCGAATATCGATTAATTATGTTTTACATCAGCTTAATGTTTTGTCAAAATGTGTCTCGTTGGATTTCCCTTGTAATCATGTAATTACATATACAATTAACAATTTAGTTCTTTTTTGTTTTTAGGAAACAAGAATGGACTGGATTATGTTTAGTCAGTTTTACAGAATTTGAATAATTTTAAATCTTAATGATTAAATAATATGATGGCATTTTGGCGGTGTGCTGGCAGAATTGTTAGCAGGCTGGAACGAAATGCTTAGTGGTATTTCGCCCGTTGCTACGTTCTGAGTTCAAATTCCGCCGAGGTCGATTTTGCTTTTCATCATTTCGGAGTCGATGAAATAAGCACCAGTTACGTACTGAGGTCGATGTAATCGACTGGTCCCCTTCCCAAAAGATTCCAAGGACTTGTGCCTAGAGTAGAAATATTATTACTACAGGGAAGGCGGCGAGCTGGCAGAATCGTTACCACACCCGGCAAGATGCTCAGCGATATTTCGCCCATCGCTACGTTGTAAGTTCAAATTCCGCCGGGATCGACTCTACCTTTCATCCTTTCGGGGTCGACAAATTAAGTACCAGTGAAACACTGGGGTCGATGTAATTGACTACCTCCTTCTCCAAATTTCAGGCCTTGTGTCTATAGCAGAAAAGATTATTATTATTGAGGCGGTGAGCTAGCAGAATCGTTAGCGTGCCGGGCCAAATGCTGAGCAGTATTATGTCAGTCTTCACGTTTTGAGTTCAACTTCCACCGAGGTCGACTTTACCTTTTATCCTTTCGGTGTCGATAAAATACCCATTAACATTCCTCCAATGTAAAAATGTGTGATATGAAGCTTCAATAACATATCTCCTCATATGTTTTTTTTTTTTTTTTAATTCATAGACTGATAAATGTTTCTTTTCATGAGACACGACTTTAGATTTAAAATGCCAAATAAATGAGTGACTTTTAACTTTCGTGTCTTTGTCTTTACAGATAACAGTAACATAACTGAATTGAAAGATCTCCAGAGTAATCGACTTAATCCCTCCCCCGCAATGGCTGGCCTTGTGACAAAACTTGAAACCGTTATTATTATTATAGGAAAGACAACGAGATGGCAGAATTTTTAACAAACCGCATAAAATGCTTAGCGACATTTCATCCGTCTCTACGTTCTCCACCGAGGTTGTTTTTACCTTTCATCCTTTCGGAATCGATAAAATAAATACCAGTTGAGTTCTGGGGTCGATGTAATTGAGTTGGCCCCTCCCTATGACGTTGCCTTCGACCTATAGTAGAAAGTATTATAATTATTATTATCATCATCATCATCATTATTAAGGCGGTGAGCTGGCAGAATCGGTAACACGTCGGATAGGATGCTTAGTGGCATTTCGTCCGTCTTTACACCAAGATCGTCTTTGCTTTTCGTCATTTCGGGATCGATAAAATGAGTACCAGTTGAACAATGCAGTCGATGTAATCTATTTCTCCTTTTTCTTATAAATTGCTGGCTTTGTGTCAGAATTTGAAATTATTATTATTATTATTATTATTATTATTATTATTATTATTATTATTACTTTTATTATTATTATTTTTATTATTATTACTGGTTATGGTAGAAGACACTTTGGGCAAGTATGTTCTACCTCAGTCCTGGACGGACCAGTGCTTTGGGATTGAATCTGGTGGCCGAAAACTATGTTGAAGACCATGTGTGTGTGTGTTTGTGTATATATATATATATATATATATATATATATATATATATATATATATATATATATATATATATATATATATATATATACAGCCTTGGCCAAAAGTATTAGGCCACCCCAATGTTTTGGGGGTTCTGCTATCTTAATGTTAATGAAACTCGTGCACATGGTAGATTATGATATATTTCACAATATACATTAGTTTTAATATCTGGTTGACCCTCCTTTAGCAACAATTACCTCTTTTATATGGTTAGGTATTGAACCAACTAGTTTTTTGCAGGTGCTAGGCACAATTTTACTCCATTATTCTCTCAACTTTTGGTACAAATGCTCTTTATTTTGAATTGTTGCGTTGCTGATAGCTTTACCAAGAGTTCTCTATAGGTGTTCGATCGGATTTAGATCAGGACTTTGAGTTGGCCAGTCCATAGGAACAATACCCTGGTCTCAAACCATTGATGAGTATTCTTTACTGTATGGAATGGAGCGTTGTCCTGTTGAAAGATAACACTGTTTTTCGACACTCCTGGATGCAATTTAGCAACTGATGGCTCTAAAACATCCGATAACATAGAAACATAGGTAGCTGAATTTATCCTTCCCTGACATAAAAACATTTCTCCGGATCCTGTGACAAACATGCAGACCCACACCATGATAGAACCATCCCCATGTTTTATGGTTGGTACCAGACATTCAGCCTTAAATGCTTCCCCAACTTTGCGATTCACGAAAGTTGCACCAGCTGTGCCGAAATCCTGAGCAAAAACATGAAAAATAATATTAGCTTTATGTTGGATACTTTTTTATATATTTTTGCAACAAGCCAGTTACATTAAGTTTATATGTTAATTGAATAGATGTACTATCTTACCTCATAGTTACTTTCATCAGATAATATGACTTTTAACCCTTGCTCCAATTTGAGTTGTTTTTGGCCCACTGAAGACGTTTTTCCATATTCGCTTCAGAAACCCACGGCTTCCTTGTTGAAGTTCACACAGAACTTTGACGATGTTTTTATTTTGTTTCTGAGTGACTGAAGGATGATGGAGCTGTCATCACAAGGTGGTGTAGCCTTTTTTCTACCTGTCCTTTGTATTGTCTTCACATCTTTTGTCTCTATGAAGCGCTTGAGAGTCGTATACACCGCACATCGAGAACATTTCATCTTCTGAGCAATTTGTTTTTCAGATATTCCATCTTCATGATGAGCTACGGTTTGACCTCACTTACACTCAACTCCCTTGTTTTAGGCATTTTACTGTTTATTAACTGTATCTAGGAAGTATTTTCGCATAAAACTCTGAAATAAACAAGGAAGCATAAGTTCAATTTGGACGTTGATCTTACTCATAATTGGTTGCATATATAGAGTACAATATAAAAGTGGTAATTGATGCTAAAGGAGGGTCAATCAGATATTAAAACTAATGTATATTGTGAAATATACCATAATCTGCCATGTGCACGAGATTAATTAACATTGAGATAGCAGAACCCCAAAACATTGGGGTGGCCTAATACATTTGGCCAAGGCTGTATATATAAAATATAAGGGTATAATCTATGTATGATTTTATCAAGTAGCCAGCCTAAATAACCAATAACGGAGACAATTAATATAAAGTATATATTTTTTTTCCTTATATGTAAAATACATTATTATATCAAGGGCCATTACTATAAGTAACGCCACACGCTGTAAGGGGACTCGAAAGTCAAACTACTTCAATGAATATACACATGAACGGATTTCGAGGGAATGAACGTAGGAGAAATTCCTTAAAAAGAAGTTTAGTCGTATATCATTAATGATTTCATGGTCAGCATGTATAATATGTATAATATACATGTATGTATGTGTGTCTGTATTTGTCCCCTCACCATCGCTTGACAACCGATGTTGGTGTGTTTACATCCCCGTAACCTAGCGGTTCGGTTAAAGAGGCCAATAGAATAAGTATTAGGGTTACAAAGGGGTCAATTTGTTCGAAAAAAAAGGCGGTGCTCCAGCATGGCCACAGTCAAATGACTGAAACAAGTAAAAGAAAAATATATACACACACATATATATATATATGTGTATATATATATATATATATACGATGAGCTTCTTTCAGTTTCCGTCGACCAAATCCACTCACAAAGCTTTGGTCGGCCCGAGGCCATAATAGAAGACACTTGCCCAAGGTCCCACGCAGAGGAATGAACCCGTAACCATGTGGTTGAGAAGCAAGCGTCTTACCACACAGCCACACTCACACACACACAGACGCTCATAGAGTCTGTATTTTACACCCCTCCATACCGCTTTCTAACAATTTCTGGTTCCGCATTCAATGACTAAAACAAATACAAGATAAATTATTCTTATTCTTATTCTTCATCTTCTTCTTCTTATTATTATCGTCATCATCATCATCATCATCATCATCATCATCATCATCATCATCATCATCATCATCATCATCATCATCATCATCATCATCATCATCATCATCATCATCATCATCATCATCATCATCATCATCATCATCATCATCATCATCATCATCATCATCATCATCATCATCATCATCATCATCATCATCATCATCATCATCATCATCATCATCATCATCATCATCATCATCATCATCATCATCATCATCATCATCATCATCATCATCATCATCATCATCATCATCATCATCATCATCATCATCATCATCATCATCATCATCATCATCATCATCATCATCATCATCATCATCATCATCATCATCATCATCATCATCATCATCATCATCATCATCATCATCATCATCATCATCATCATCATCATCATCATCATCATCATCATCATCATCATCATCGTTCGTCTATTTAAACGTCTAATTTTTGATAAATGAAATCATATAATTATATTTATGAAGTGTATACACGTCAACAATAGCTGGTGTAACTTTTAATTCCGCCATTATCAAAGAGCCACAGTGAAACAAAATATGCTAGCTGCTCATCACGTGGCCTCGTTAGTTTGAACATAAATCTGAAACATTATTTACACACTCAATTAATCGATAATCTCAGTATTGTAGTGGAGTTTCTAACATTGATTATTGTTTCGACAAATAACTTCAAAAGACTTTTTTGATAACGATGAAAATGCTAGACAGACTCGATCAGGTGACTTCATTGGTTCATTCTGTGTCACAGCCTTTTTTTTTTTTTGCGATGTAAGCTAGTGGTTTCGGCCATCTGGTGGTTCTGTATTCTGAAGCTCCTTCCTTGCTATTTCTCTGTTTTGAAACCACTTACCAGTGCATTAAATAATCGTTCATTAGTATACCGTCAAACTCGACCGGTGACACTTCACTTTTCATTGCTGGCTCATGACGAGAAACAATTATCTTCCTTCTATTTCAATCTAGGGAATCCGAAGATAAGCACCAAACATGAGATTTTGTATCCCAGAAAATACATGATTTAGCATTTCTTTATCATATAGAGAATCTTGGTTCAAATTCTCCTATGAGATACAATATGGATCGGTCCTCAAAGCTGGTAAAACAATTTCGTCATGTGAACAGATACTTCATTTCATTGAGAAATTCTGAGTTGCTTCATTAGCTTGCAGTTTTTAACCCAGAGATATCCATAGCTAGAGCCTAGAAAGGAATGGTTTTCTCCTCGTCGCTAAATTCAATACATACTTCTTAGAAAGAAACACATCTGGCGCATATTAGGCGCAACGGGACACATTATATAACAGTCAGAACAAAGAAGTGATGCGTAGTTAATGTTGTAAGCAGTGGAAAAACTATTAACTAACGAGAGAATTGTTCTATGACTGACACTGTTATACTGAAATTCTCATATACTGAAATTCTCTTATACTGAAATTCTCATAACTCAGTAAAGCGGAGAGCTAGCTGAATCGTTAGCACGCCGGAAAAATGCTTAGCAGCATTTTGTCCGTCTTTACGTTTCCAGTTCAAATTCCGCTGAGGTCGAATTTGCCTTTTAGCTTTTAAGGATCGATAGAATAAGTATCAGTTGAACAGTGAGGTCGCGGCAATCGACTTAACGCCTCCCTCGAAATTTCTGGCCTTGCACCGAAATTTGAAACCAATATTCTTGTAGCTCATTTATGTTGAGAAGTCTTTCTCAGCTGTTTAAGCTTGGAAATTTAGGCTAAACGAAGTTTTAGGACACAATGACTGCTTCACGAAGGAGGGGCAGGAATAAAAAAGAAATGTTAAACTTTCTCAGTACAATTTTTGAAGTATTCCTCTTGTCACAGATTTTTGCATCACAAATTATCATGTAGAGTAGCTGAGTAATTTTGTACATTTGGCTCGTCTCTAGGTTAATGTTTCATTTCTTCTTCTTAATGAGTGTTATAAGTCAATCAATTCTTGGACACGTGAACCAACTTCAGCATATGTTTCTTTTGTTAAGGCCAGTGAATTGCCAGAAAAAGTTGAGCGCCGTACTAAACTCACTGCTATATTCATTTGTGCCAATCCATGTTATGAGTTCAAATCTTCAAGAAGCTAACTGAAATGTCATTGTACTGTATCACAATGATCCCTATACACATTAAAATCCCTCCAATGTGAAAGTGTGTGAGATGAAGCTTTAATAACATATCTCCTCATATGTTTTATTTATTTTTTAAATTCATAGATTGATAAATGTTTCTTTTCGTGAAACTCGACTTTAGATTTAAAATGTCAAATAAATGAGTGACTTTTAACTTTCGTGTCTTTGTCTTTACAGATAACAGTAACATAATTGAATTGAAAGAACTCCAGAACGCCATCTACTCGTATCTTTTAACTTAAGTAATCAATAACTTTATCGAATGCACAAACACTACAATTATAATATTTTCCTTTCACAAAAAAATCCTCATTTTGTCTGTCCTCAAAGGACACCAATGTCGCAGTGGTCAGTGGTCGGTTAAAACGGCTGAGCGTCTAATGTAACATTCTACATAGGATAGCATCTTCTTTTTCTCTGCACTCTTATTAGAATTGATATTA